>NW_023994542.1:7500-289531 GCF_015586225.1 Lucilia sericata | reverse complement strand
TTTATTTCAAAAACAATGAAAATCTGTGATCACTTTTATTTCCTACTAAAATTCGATTTTTGAGTGAAAACATAAAAGTCCATTTTCTGGCCTAAACTATAAGAGCTAGAGCAAAAACAATGAAAATCTGTGATCACTTTTATTTCCTACTAAAATTCGATTTTTTGAGTGAAAACATAAAAGTCCATTTTCTGGCTAAACTATAAGAGCTAGAGCAAAAACAATGAAAATCTGTGATCACTTTTATTTCCTACAAAATTCGGTTTTTGAGTGAAAACACAAAAGTCCATTTTCTGGCTAAACTATAAGAGCTAGAGCAAAAACAATGAAAATCTGTGATCACTTTTATTTCCTACTAAAATTGGTTTTTGAGTGAAACAAAAGTCCATTTTCTGGCTAAACTATAAGAGCTAGAGCAAAAACAATGAAAATCTGTGATCACTTTTATTTCCTAAAATTCGGGTTTTTGAGTGAAAACATAAAAGTCCATTTTCTGGCTAAAATAAGAGCTAGAGCAAAAACAATGAAAATCTGTGATCACTTTTATTTCCTACTAAATTCGATTTTTGAGTGAAAACATAAAAGTCCATTTTCTGGCTAAACTATAAGAGCTAGAGCAAAACAATGAAAATCTGTGATCACTTTTATTTCCTACTAAAATTCGTTTTTGAGTGAAAACATAAAAGTCCATTTTCTGGCTAAACTATAAGAGCTAGAGCAAAAACAATGAAAATCTGTGATCACTTTTATTTCCTACTAAAATCGGTTTTTTGAGTGAAAACATAAAAGTCCATTTTCTGGCTAAACTATAAGAGCTAGAGCAAAAACAATGAAAATCTGTGATCACTTTTATTTCCTACTAAAATTCGATTTTTGAGTGAAAACATAAAAGTCCATTTTCTGGCTAAACTATAAGAGCTAGAGCAAAACAATGAAAATCTGTGATCACTTTTATTTCCTACTAAAATTCGGTTTTTGAGTGAAAAACAAAAGTCCATTTTCTGGCTAAACTATAAGAGCTAGAGCAAAAACAATGAAAATCTGTGATCACTTTTATTTCCTACTAAAATTCGATTTTTGAGTGAAAACATAAAAGTCCATTTTCTGGCTAAACTATAAGAGCTAGAGACAAAACAATGAAAATCTGTGATCACTTTTATTTCCTACTAAAATTCGATTTTTAGTGAAAACATAAAAGTCCATTTCTGGCTAAACTATAAGAGCTAGAGCAAAACAATGAAAATCTGTGATCACTTTTAATTTCCTACTAAAATTCGATTTTTTGAGTGAAAACATAAAGTCCATTTTCTGGCTAAACTATAAGAGCTAGAGCAAAACAATGAAAATCTGTGATCACTTTTATTTCCTACTAAAATTCGGATTTTTGATGAAAACATAAAAGTCCATTTTCTGGCTAAACTATAAGAGCTAGAGCAAAAACAATGAAAATCTGTGATCACTTTTATTCCTACTAAATATTCGATTTTTTGAGTGAAAACATAAAAGTCCATTTCTGGCTAACTATAAGAGCTAGAGCAAAAACAATGAAAATCTGTGATCACTTTTATTTCCTACTAAAATTCGGTTTTTTGAGTGAAAACATAAAAGTCCATTTTCTGGCTAAACTATAAGAGCTAGAGCAAAAACCAATGAAAATCTGTGATCACTTTTATTTCCTACTAAAGTCGGATTTTTGAGTGAAAACATAAAAGTCCATTTTCTGGCTAAACTATAAGAGCTAGAGCAAAACCAATGAAAATCTGTGATCACTTTTATTTCCTACTAAAATTCGGATTTTTGAGTGAAAACATAAAAGTCCATTTTCTGGCTAACTATAAGAGCTAGAGCAAAAACAATGAAAATCTGTGATCACTTTTATTTCCTACTGAAATTCGATTTTTGAGTGAAAACATAAAGTCCATTTTCTGGCTAAACTATAAGAGCTAGAGCAAAAACAATGAAAATCTGTGATCACTTTTATTTCCTACTAAAATTCGGTTTTTTGAGTGAAAACATAAAAGTCCATTTTCTGGCTAAACTATAAGAGCTAGAGCAAAACAATGAAAATCTGTGATCACTTTTATTTCCTACTAAAATTCGATTTTTGAGTGAAAACATAAAAGTCCATTTTCTGGCTAAACTATAAGAGCTAGAGCAAAAACAATGAAAATCTGTGATCACTTTTATTTCCTACTAAAATTCGATTTTTTGAGTGAAAACATAAAAGTCCATTTTCTGGCTAAACTATAAGAGCTAGAGCAAAAACAATGAAAATCTGTGATCACTTTTATTTCCTACTAAATTCGATTTTTGAGTGAAAACATAAAAGTCCATTTTCTGGCTAAACTATAAGAGCTAGAGCAAAAACAATGAAAATCTGTGATCACTTTTATTTCCTACTAAAATTCGGTTTTTGAGTGAAAACATAAAAGTCCATTTTCTGGCTAAACTATAAGAGCTAGAGCAAAAACAATGAAAATCTGTGATCACTTTTATTTCCTACTAAATTCGATTTTTTGAGTGAAACATAAAAGTCCATTTTCTGGCTAAACTATAAGAGCTAGAGCAAAAACAATGAAAATCTGTGATCACTTTTATTTCCTACTAAAATTCGGTTTTTGAGTGAAAACATAAAAGTCCATTTTCTGGCTAAACTATAAGAGCTAGAGCAAAAACAATGAAAATCTGTGATCACTTTTATTTCCTACTAAAATTCGGATTTTTGAGTGAAAACATAAAAGTCCATTTTCTGGCTAAACTATAAGAGCTAGAGCAAAAACAATGAAAATCTGTGATCACTTTTATTTCCTACTAAAATTCGATTTTTGAGTGAAAACATAAAAGTCCATTTTCTGGCTAAACTATAAGAGCTAGAGCAAAAACAATGAAAATCTGTGATCACTTTTATTTCCTACTAAATTCGGTTTTTGAGTGAAAACATAAAAGTCCATTTTCTGGCTAAACTATAAGAGCTAGAGCAAAAACAATGAAAATCTGTGATCACTTTTATTTCCTACTAAAATTCGATTTTTGAGTGAAAACATAAAAGTCCATTTTCTGGCTAAACTATAAGAGCTAGAGCAAAAACAATGAAAATCTGTGATCACTTTTATTTCCTACTAAAATTCGATTTTTTGAGTGAAAACATAAAAGTCCATTTTCTGGCTAAACTATAAGAGCTAGAGCAAAAACAATGAAAATCTGTGATCACTTTTATTTCCTACTAAAATTCGATTTTTTGAGTGAAAACATAAAAGTCCATTTTCTGGCTAAACTATAAGAGCTAGAGCAAAAACAATGAAAATCTGTGATCACTTTTATTTCCTACTAAAATTCGAGTTTTTTGAGTGAAAACATAAAAGTCCATTTTCTGGCTAAACTATAAGAGCTAGAGCAAAAACAATGAAAATCTGTGATCACTTTTATTTCCTACTAAAATTCGGTTTTTTGAGTGAAAACATAAAAGTCCATTTTCTGGCTAAACTATAAGAGCTAGAGCAAAAACAATGAAAATCTGTGATCACTTTTATTTCCTACTAAATTCGAGTTTTTGAGTGAAAACATAAAAAGTCCATTTTCTGGCTAAACTATAAGAGCTAGAGCAAAAACAATGAAAATCTGTGATCACTTTTATTTCCTACTAAAATTCGAGTTTTTGAGTGAAAACATAAAAGTCCATTTTCTGGCTAAACTATAAGAGCTAGAGCAAAAACAATGAAAATCTGTGATCACTTTATTTCCTACTAAAATTCGAGTTTTTGAGTGAAAACATAAAAGTCCATTTTCTGGCTAAACTATAAGAGCTAGAGCAAAAACAATGAAATCTGTGATCACTTTTATTTCCTACTAAAATTCGATTTTTGAGTGAAAACATAAAAGTCCATTTTCTGGCTAAACTATAAGAGCTAGAGCAAAAACAATGAAAATCTGTGATCACTTTTATTTCCTACTAAAATTCGAGTTTTTTGAGTGAAAACATAAAAGTCCATTTTCTGGCTAAACTATAAGAGCTAGAGCAAAAACAATGAAAATCTGTGATCACTTTTATTCCTACTAAAATTCGAGTTTTTGAGTGAAAACATAAAAGTCCATTTTCTGGCTAAACTATAAGAGCTAGAGCAAAAACAATGAAAATCTGTGATCACTTTTATTTCCTACTAAAATTCGAGTTTTTGAGTGAAAACATAAAAGTCCATTTTCTGGCTAAACTATAAGAGCTAGAGCAAAAACAATGAAAATCTGTGATCACTTTTATTTCCTACTAAAATTCGATTTTTGAGTGAAAACATAAAAGTCCATTTTCTGGCTAAACTATAAGAGCTAGAGCAAAAACAATGAAAATCTGTGATCACTTTTATTTCCTACTAAAATTCGATTTTTGAGTGAAAACATAAAAGTCCATTTTCTGGCTAAACTATAAGAGCTAGAGCAAAAACAATGAAAATCTGTGATCACTTTTATTTCCTACTAAAATTCGATTTTTGAGTGAAAACATAAAAGTCCATTTTCTGGCTAAACTATAAGAGCTAGAGCAAAAACAATGAAAATCTGTGATCACTTTTATTTCCTACTAAAATTCGATTTTCTGAGTGAAAACATAAAAGTCCATTTTCTGGCTAAACTATAAGAGCTAGAGCAAAAACAATGAAAATCTGTGATCACTTTTATTTCCTACTAAAATTCGATTTTCTGAGTGAAAACATAAAAGTCCATTTTCTGGCTAAACTATAAGAGCTAGAGCAAAAACAATGAAAATCTGTGATCACTTTTATTTCCTACGAAATTCGATTTTCTGAGTGAAAACATAAAAGTCCATTTTCTGGCTAAACTATAAGAGCTAGAGCAAAAACAATGAAAATCTGTGATCACTTTTATTTCCTACTGAAATTCGATTTTCTGAGTGAAAACATAAAAGTCCATTTTCTGGCTAAACTATAAGAGCTAGAGCAAAAACAATGAAAATCTGTGATCACTTTTATTTCCTACAAAATTCGGTTTTTGAGTGAAAACATAAAATACCATTTTCTGGCTAAACTATAAGAGCTAGAGCAAAAACAATGAAATCTGTGATCACTTTTATTTCCTACTAAAATTCGGATTTTTGAGTGAAAACATAAAAGTCCATTTTCTGGCCTAAACTATAAGAGCTAGAGCAAAAAACAATGAAAATCTGTGATCACTTTTATTTCCTACTAAAATTCGAGTTTTCTGAGTGAAAACATAAAAGTCCATTTTCTGGCTAAACTATAAGAGCTAGAGCAAAACAATGAAAATCTGTGATCACTTTTATTTCCTACTAAAATTCGATTTTTTGAGTGAAAACATAAAAGTCCATTTTCTGGCTAAACTATAAGAGCTAGAGCAAAAACAATGAAAATCTGTGATCACTTTTATTTCCTACTAAAATTCGATTTTTGAGTGAAAACATAAAAGTCCATTTTCTGGCTAAACTATAAGAGCTAGAGCAAAACAATGAAAATCTGTGATCACTTTTATTTCCTACTAAAATTCGAGTTTTTGAGTGAAAACATAAAAGTCCATTTTCTGGCTAAACTATAAGAGCTAGAGCAAAAACAATGAAAATCTGTGATCACTTTTATTTCCTACTAAAATTCGATTTTTGAGTGAAAACATAAAAGTCCATTTTCTGGCTAAACTATAAGAGCTAGAGCAAAAACAATGAAAATCTGTGATCACTTTTATTTCCTACTAAATTCGAGTTTTTGAGTGAAAACATAAAAGTCCATTTTCTGGCTAAACTATAAGAGCTAGAGCAAAAACAATGAAAATCTGTGATCACTTTTATTTCCTACTAAAATTCGGTTTTTGAGTGAAAACATAAAAGTCCATTTCTGGCTAAACTATAAGAGCTAGAGCAAAAACAATGAAAATCTGTGATCACTTTTATTTCCTACTAAAATTCGAGTTTTTGAGTGAAAACATAAAAGTCCATTTTCTGGCTAAACTATAAGAGCTAGAGCAAAAACAATGAAAATCTGTGATCACTTTTATTTCCTACTAAAATTCGGTTTTTGAGTGAAAACATAAAAGTCCATTTTCTGGCTAAACTATAAGAGCTAGAGCAAAAACAATGAAAATCTGTGATCACTTTTATTTCCTACTAAAATTCGAGTTTTTGAGTGAAAACATAAAAGTCCATTTTCTGGCTAAACTATAAGAGCTAGAGCAAAAACAATGAAAATCTGTGATCACTTTTATTTCCTACTGAAATTCGATTTTCTGAGTGAAAACATAAAAGTCCATTTTCTGGCTAAACTATAAGAGCTAGAGCAAAAACAATGAAAATCTGTGATCACTTTTATTTCCTACTAAATTCGGTTTTTGAGTGAAAACATAAAAGTCCATTTTCTGGCTAAACTATAAGAGCTAGAGCAAAAACAATGAAAATCTGTGATCACTTTTATTTCCTACTAAAATTCGAGTTTTCTGAGTGAAAACATAAAAGTCCATTTTCTGGCTAAACTATAAGAGCTAGAGCAAAAACAATGAAAATCTGTGATCACTTTTATTTCCTACTAAAATTCGGTTTTTGAGTGAAAACATAAAAGTCCATTTTCTGGCTAAACTATAAGAGCTAGAGCAAAAAACAATGAAAATCTGTGATCACTTTTATTTCCTACTAAAATTCGATTTTTGAGTGAAAACATAAAAGTCCATTTTCTGGCTAAACTATAAGAGCTAGAGCAAAAACAATGAAAATCTGTGATCACTTTTATTTCCTACTAAAATTCGATTTTCTGAGTGAAAACATAAAAGTCCATTTTCTGGCTAAACTATAAGAGCTAGAGCAAAAACAATGAAAATCTGTGATCACTTTTATTTCCTACTGAAATTCGATTTTCTGAGTGAAAACATAAAAGTCCATTTTCTGGCTAAACTATAAGAGCTAGAGCAAAAACAATGAAAATCTGTGATCACTTTTATTTCCTACTAAAATTCGGTTTTTTGAGTGAAAACATAAAAGTCCATTTTCTGGCTAAACTATAAGAGCTAGAGCAAAAACAATGAAAATCTGTGATCACTTTTATTTCCTACTAAAATTCGATTTTTTGAGTGAAAACATAAAGTCCATTTTCTGGCTAAACTATAAGAGCTAGAGCAAAAACAATGAAAATCTGTGATCACTTTTATTTCCTACTAAAATTCGATTTTCTGAGTGAAAACATAAAAGTCCATTTTCTGGCTAAACTATAAGAGCTAGAGCAAAAACAATGAAAATCTGTGATCACTTTATTTCCTACTAAAATTCGAGTTTTTGAGTGAAAACATAAAAGTCCATTTTCTGGCTAAACTATAAGAGCTAGAGCAAAAACAATGAAAATCTGTGATCACTTTTATTTCCTACTGAAATTCGATTTTCTGAGTGAAAACATAAAAGTCCATTTTCTGGCTAAACTATAAGAGCTAGAGCAAAAACAATGAAAATCTGTGATCACTTTTATTTCCTACTAAAATTCGGTTTTTGAGTGAAAACATAAAAGTCCATTTTCTGGCTAAACTATAAGAGCTAGAGCAAAACAATGAAAATCTGTGATCACTTTTATTTCCTACTAAAATTCGGGTTTTCTGAGTGAAAACATAAAAGTCCATTTTCTGGCTAAACTATAAGAGCTAGAGCAAAAACAATGAAAATCTGTGATCACTTTTATTTCCTACTAAAATTCGATTTTTCTGAGTGAAAACATAAAAGTCCATTTTCTGGCTAAACTATAAGAGCTAGAGCAAAAACAATGAAAATCTGTGATCACTTTTATTTCCTACTGAAATTCGATTTTTCTGAGTGAAAACATAAAAGTCCATTTTCTGGCTAAACTATAAGAGCTAGAGCAAAAACAATGAAAATCTGTGATCACTTTTATTTCCTACTAAAATTCGAGTTTTTGAGTGAAAACATAAAAGTCCATTTTCTGGCTAAACTATAAGAGCTAGAGCAAAAACAATGAAAATCTGTGATCACTTTTATTTCCTACTAAAATTCGAGTTTTTGAGTGAAAACATAAAAGTCCATTTTCTGGCTAAACTATAAGAGCTAGAGCAAAAACAATGAAAATCTGTGATCACTTTTATTTCCTACTAAAATTCGATTTTCTGAGTGAAAACATAAAAGTCCATTTTCTGGCTAAACTATAAGAGCTAGAGCAAAAACAATGAAAATCTGTGATCACTTTTATTTCCTACTAAAATTCGATTTTCTGAGTGAAAACATAAAAGTCCATTTTCTGGCTAAACTATAAGAGCTAGAGCAAAAACAATGAAAATCTGTGATCACTTTTATTTCCTACTAAAATTCGGGTTTTTGAGTGAAAACATAAAAGTCCATTTTCTGGCTAAACTATAAGAGCTAGAGCAAAAACAATGAAAAATCTGTGATCACTTTTATTTCCTACTAAAATTCGGGTTTCTGAGTGAAAACATAAAAGTCCATTTTCTGGCTAAACTATAAGAGCTAGAGCAAAAACAATGAAAATCTGTGATCACTTTTATTTCCTACTAAAATTCGGTTTTCTGAGTGAAAACATAAAAGTCCATTTTCTGGCTAAACTATAAGAGCTATAGCAAAAACAATGAAAATCTGTGATCACTTTTATTTCCTACTGAAAATTCGATTTTCTGAGTGAAAACATAAAAGTCCATTTTCTGGCTAAACTATAAGAGCTAGAGCAAAAACAATGAAAATCTGTGATCACTTTTATTTCCTACTAAAATTCGGTTTTTTGAGTGAAAACATAAAAGTCCGATTTTCTGGCTAAACTATAAGAGCTAGAGCAAAAACAATGAAAATCTGTGATCACTTTTATTTCCTACCTAAAATTCGATTTTTTGAGTGAAAACATAAAAGTCCATTTTCTGGCTAAACTATAAGAGCTAGAGCAAAAACAATGAAAATCTGTGATCACTTTTATTTCCTACTAAAATTCGATTTTCTGAGTGAAAACATAAAAGTCCATTTTCTGGCTAAACTATAAGAGCTATAGCAAAAACAATGAAAATCTGTGATCACTTTTATTTCCTACTGAAATTCGATTTTCTGAGTGAAAACATAAAAGTCCATTTTCTGGCTAAACTATAAGAGCTAGAGCAAAAACAATGAAAATCTGTGATCACTTTTATTTCCTACTAAAATTCGGGTTTTTGAGTGAAAACATAAAAGTCCATTTTCTGGCTAAACTATAAGAGCTAGAGCAAAAACAATGAAAATCTGTGATCACTTTTATTTCCTACTAAAATTCGAGTTTCTGAGTGAAAACATAAAAGTCCATTTTCTGGCTAAACTATAAGAGCTAGAGCAAAAACAATGAAAATCTGTGATCACTTTTATTTCCTACTAAAATTCGATTTTCTGAGTGAAAACATAAAAGTCCATTTTCTGGCTAAACTATAAGAGCTAGAGCAAAAACAATGAAAATCTGTGATCACTTTTATTTCCTACTAAAATTCGAGTTTTTGAGTGAAAACATAAAAGTCCATTTTCTGGCTAAACTATAAGAGCTATAGCAAAAACAATGAAAATCTGTGATCACTTTTATTTCCTACTAAAATTCGGTTTTTGAGTGAAAACATAAAAGTCCATTTTCTGGCTAAACTATAAGAGCTAGAGCAAAAACAATGAAAATCTGTGATCACTTTTATTTCCTACTAAAATTCGATTTTTGAGTGAAAACATAAAAGTCCATTTTCTGGCTAAACTATAAGAGCTAGAGCAAAACAATGAAAATCTGTGATCACTTTTATTTCCTACTAAAATTCGATTTTCTGAGTGAAAACATAAAAGTCCATTTTCTGGCTAAACTATAAGAGCTAGAGCAAAAACAATGAAAATCTGTGATCACTTTTATTTCCTACTAAAATTCGAGTTTTTGAGTGAAAACATAAAAGTCCATTTTCTGGCTAAACTATAAGAGCTAGAGCAAAAACAATGAAAATCTGTGATCACTTTTATTTCCTACTGAAATTCGATTTTCTGAGTGAAAACATAAAAGTCCATTTTCTGGCTAAACTATAAGAGCTACAGCAAAAACAATGAAAATCTGTGATCACTTTTATTTCCTACTAAAATTCGGTTTTTTGAGTGAAAACATAAAAGTCCATTTTCTGGCTAAACTATAAGAGCTAGAGCAAAAACAATGAAAATCTGTGATCACTTTTATTTCCTACTAAAATTCGATTTTCTGAGTGAAAACATAAAAGTCCATTTTCTGGCTAAACTATAAGAGCTATAGCAAAAACAATGAAAATCTGTGATCACTTTTATTTCCTACTGAAATTCGATTTTCTGAGTGAAAACATAAAAGTCCATTTTCTGGCTAAACTATAAGAGCTACAGCAAAAACAATGAAAATCTGTGATCACTTTTATTTCCTACTAGAAATTCGATTTTCTGAGTGAAAACATAAAAGTCCATTTTCTGGCTAAACTATAAGAGCTAGAGCAAAAACAATGAAAATCTGTGATCACTTTTATTTCCTACTAAAATTCGGTTTTTGAGTGAAAACATAAAAGTCCATTTTCTGGCTAAACTATAAGAGCTAGAGCAAAAACAATGAAAATCTGTGATCACTTTTATTTCCTACTAAAATTCGGGTTTTTGAGTGAAAACATAAAAGTCCATTTTCTGGCTAAACTATAAGAGCTAGAGCAAAAACAATGAAAATCTGTGATCACTTTTATTTCCTACTAAAGTTCGGTTTTTTGAGTGAAAACATAAAAGTCCATTTTCTGGCTAAACTATAAGAGCTAGAGCAAAAACAATGAAAATCTGTGATCACTTTTATTTCCTACTAAAATTCGGGTTTTTGAGTGAAAACATAAAAGTCCATTTTCTGGCTAAACTATAAGAGCTAGAGCAAAAACAATGAAAATCTGTGATCACTTTTATTTCCTACTAAAATTCGGTTTTTGAGTGAAAACATAAAAGTCCATTTTCTGGCTAAACTATAAGAGCTAGAGCAAAAACAATGAAAATCTGTGATCACTTTTAATTTCCTACTAAAATTCGATTTTCTGAGTGAAAACATAAAAGTCCATTTTCTGGCTAAACTATAAGAGCTAGAGCAAAAACAATGAAAATCTGTGATCACTTTTATTTCCTACTAAAATTCGATTTTCTGAGTGAAAACATAAAAGTCCATTTTCTGGCTAAACTATAAGAGCTAGAGCAAAAACAATGAAAATCTGTGATCACTTTTATTTCCTACTGAAATTCGATTTTCTGAGTGAAAACATAAAAGTCCATTTTCTGGCTAAACTATAAGAGCTAGAGCAAAAACAATGAAAATCTGTGATCACTTTTATTTCCTACTAAAATTCGGTTTTTTGAGTGAAAACACAAAAGTCCATTTTCTGGCTAAACTATAAGAGCTAGAGCAAAAACAATGAAAATCTGTGATCACTTTTATTTCCTACTAAAATTCGGTTTTCTGAGTGAAAACATAAAAGTCCATTTTCTGGCTAAACTATAAGAGCTAGAGCAAAAACAATGAAAATCTGTGATCACTTTTATTTCCTACTAAAATTCGATTTTCTGAGTGAAAACATAAAAGTCCATTTTCTGGCTAAACTATAAGAGCTAGAGCAAAAACAATGAAAATCTGTGATCACTTTTATTTCCTACTAAAATTCGATTTTCTGAGTGAAAACACTAAAAGTCCATTTTCTGGCTAAACTATAAGAGCTAGAGCAAAAACAATGAAAATCTGTGATCACTTTTATTTCCTACTAAAATTCGGGTTTTTGAGTGAAAACACAAAAGTCCATTTTCTGGCTAAACTATAAGAGCTAGAGCAAAAACAATGAAAATCTGTGATCACTTTTATTTCCTACTAAAATTCGGTTTTTGAGTGAAAACATAAAAGTCGATTTTCAGGCTAAACTATAAGAGCTAGAGCAAAAACAATGAAAATCTGTGATCACTTTTAATTTCCTACTAAAATTCGGGTTTTCTGAGTGAAAACATAAAAGTCCATTTTCTGGCTAAACTATAAGAGCTAGAGCAAAAACAATGAAAATCTGTGATCACTTTTATTTCCTACTAAAATTCGATTTTTCTGAGTGAAAACATAAAAGTCCATTTTCTGGCTAAACTATAAGAGCTACAGCAAAAACAATGAAAATCTGTGATCACTTTTATTTCCTACCAAAATTCGATTTTTTGAGTGAAAACATAAAAGTCCATTTTCTGGCTAAACTATAAGAGCTAGAGCAAAAACAATGAAAATCTGTGATCACTTTTATTTCCTACTAAAATTCAGTTTTTTGAGTGAAAACACAAAAGTCCATTTTCTGGCTAAACTATAAGAGCTAGAGCAAAAACAATGAAAATCTGTGATCACTTTTATTTCCTACTAAAATTCGATTTTCTGAGTGAAAACATAAAAGTCCATTTTCTGGCTAAACTATAAGAGCTATAGCAAAAACAATGAAAATCTGTGATCACTTTTATTTCCTACTGAAATTCGATTTTCTGAGTGAAAACATAAAAGTCCATTTTCTGGCTAAACTATAAGAGCTACAGCAAAAAAATGAAAATCTGTGATCACTTTTATTTCCTACTGAAATTCGATTTTCTGAGTGAAAACATAAAAGTCCATTTTCTGGCTAAACTATAAGAGCTAGAGCAAAAACAATGAAAATCTGTGATCACTTTTATTTCCTACTGAAATTCGATTTTCTGAGTGAAAACATAAAAGTCCATTTTCTGGCTAAACTATAAGAGCTAGAGCAAAAACAATGAAAATCTGTGATCACTTTTAATTCCTACTAAAATTCGGGTTTCTGAGTGAAAACATAAAAGTCCATTTTCTGGCTAAACTATAAGAGCTAGAGCAAAAACAATGAAAATCTGTGATTACTTTTATTTCCTACTGAAATTCGATTTTCTGAGTGAAAACATAAAAGTCCATTTTCTGGCTAAACTATAAGAGCTACAGCAAAAACAATGAAAATCTGTGATCACTTTTATTTCCTACAGAAATTCGATTTTCTGAGTGAAAACATAAAAGTCCATTTTCTGGCTAAACCATAAGAGCTAGAGCAAAAACAATGAAAATCTGTGATCACTTTTATTTCATACTAAAATTCGGGTTTTTGAGTGAAAACATAAAAGTCCATTTTCAGGCTAAACTATAAGAGCTAGAGCAAAAACAATGAAAATCTGTGATCACTTTTAATTCCTACTAAAATTCGGGTTTCTGAGTGAAAACATAAAAGTCCATTTTCTGGCTAAACTATAAGAGCTAGAGCAAAAACAATGAAAATCTGTGATCACTTTTATTTCCTACAGAAATTCGATTTTCTGAGTGAAAACATAAAAGTCCATTTTCTGGCTAAACTATAAGAGCTACAGCAAAAACAATGAAAATCTGTGATCACTTTTATTTCCTACTGAAATTCGATTTTCTGAGTGAAAACATAAAAGTCCATTTTCTGGCTAAACTATAAGAGCTAGAGCAAAAACAATGAAAATCTGTGATCACTTTTATTTCCTACTAAAATTCGGGTTTTTGAGTGAAAACACAAAAGTCTATTTTCTGGCTAAACTATAAGAGCTAGAGCAAAAACAATGAAAATCTGTGATCACTTTTATTTCCTACTAAAATTCGATTTTCTGAGTGAAAACATAAAAGTCGATTTTCTGGCTAAACTATAAGAGCTAGAGCAAAAACAATGAAAATCTGTAATCACTTTTATTTCCTACTAAAATTCGGGTTTTTGAGTGAAAACACAAAAGTCTATTTTCTGGCTAAACTATAAGAGCTAGAGCAAAAACAATGAAAATCTGTGATCACTTTTATTTCCTACTAAAATTCGATTTTCTGAGTGAAAACATAAAAGTCCATTTTCTGGCTAAACTATAAGAGCTAGAGCAAAAACAATGAAAATCTGTAATCACTTTATTTCCTACTAAAATTCGGGTTTTTGAGTGAAAACACAAAAGTCTATTTTTCTGGCTAAACTATAAGAGCTACAGCAAAAACAATGAAAATCTGTGATCACTTTTATTTCCTACTGAAATTCGATTTTCTGAGTGAAAACATAAAAGTTCATTTTCTGGCTAAACTATAAGAGCTAGAGCAAAAACAATGAAAATCTGTGATCACTTTTAATTCCTCTAAAATCTGTGATCACTTTTAATTCCTACTAAAATTCGGGTTTCTGAGTGAAAACATAAAAGTCCATTTTCTGGCTAAAATATAAGAGCTAGAGCAAAAACAATGAAAATCTGTGATCACTTTTATTTCCTACTAAAATTCGGGTTTTTGAGTGAAAACACAAAAGTCCATTTTCTGGCTAAACCATAAGAGCTAGAGCAAAAACAATGAAAATCTGTGATCACTTTTATTTCCTACTAAAATTCGGGTTTTTGAGTGAAAACATAAATGTCCATTTTCTGGCTAAACTATAAGAGCTAGAGCAAAAACAATGAAAATCTGTGATCACTTTTATTTCCTACTAAAATTCGATTTTTCCGAGTGAAAACATAAAAGTCCATTTTCTGGCTAAACTATAAGAGCTAGAGCAAAAACAATGAAAATCTGTGATCACTTTTATTTCCTACTAAAATTCGGGTTTCTGAGTGAAAACATAAAAGTCCATTTTCTGGCTAAACTATAAGAGCTAGAGCAAAAACAATGAAAATCTGTGATCACTTTTATTTCCTACTAAAATTCGGGTTTTCTGAGTGAAAACATAAAAGTCCATTTTCTGGCTAAACTATAAGAGCTAGAGCAAAAACAATGAAAATCTGTGATCACTTTTATTTCCTACTAAAATTCGGGTTTCTGAGTGAAAACATAAAAGTCCATTTTCTGGCTAAACTATAAGAGCTAGAGCAAAAACAATGAAAATCTGTGATCACTTTTATTTCCTACTGAAATTCGATTTTCTGAGTGAAAACATAAAAGTCCATTTTCTGGCTAAACTATAAGAGCTAGAGCAAAAACAATGAAAATCTGTGATCACTTTTATTTCCTACTAAAATTCGGGTTTTTGAGTGAAAACACAAAAGTCCATTTTCTGGCTAAACTATAAGAGCTAGAGCAAAAACAATGAAAATCTGTGATCACTTTTATTTCCTACTAAAATTCGGGTTTCTGAGTGAAAACATAAAAGTCCATTTTCTGGCTAAACTATAAGAGCTAGAGCAAAAACAATGAAAATCTGTGATCACTTTTAATTCCTACTAAAATTCGATTTTCTGAGTGAAAACATAAAAGTCCATTTTCTGGCTAAACTATAAGAGCTAGAGCAAAAACAATGAAAATCTGTGATCACTTTTATTTCCTACTAAAATTCGGTTCTTTGAGTGAAAACATAACAGTCCATTTTCTGGCTAAACTATAAGAGCTAGAGCAAAAACAATGAAAATCTGTGATCACTTTTAATTCCTACTAAAATTCGATTTTCTGAGTGAAAACATAAAAGTCCATTTTCTGGCTAAACTATAAGAGCTAGAGCAAAAACAATGAAAATCTGTGATCACTTTTATTTCCTACTAAAATTCGGTTTTTTGAGTGAAAACACAAAAGTCCATTTTCTGGCTAAACTATAAGAGCTAGAGCAAAACAATGAAAATCTGTGATCACTTTTATTTCCTACTAAAATTCGATTTTCTGAGTGAAAACATAAAAGTCCATTTTCTGGCTAAACTATAAGAGCTAGAGCAAAAACAATGAAAATCTGTGATCACTTTTATTTCTTACTAAAATTCGATTTTCTGAGTGAAAACATAAAAGTCCATTTTCTGGCTAAACTATAAGAGCTAGAGCAAAAACAATGAAAATCTGTGATCACTTTTAATTCCTACTAAAATTCGATTTTCTGAGTGAAAACATAAAAGTCCATTTTCTGGCTAAACTATAAGAGCTAGAGCAAAAACAATGAAAATCTGTGATCACTTTTATTTCATACTAAAATTCGATTTTCTGAGTGAAAACATAAAAGTCCATTTTCTGGCTAAACTATAAGAGCTAGAGCAAAAACAATGAAAATCTGTGATCACTTTTAATTCCTACTAAAATTCGGGTTTCTGAGTGAAAACATAAAAGTCCATTTTCTGGCTAAACTATAAGAGCTAGAGCAAAAACAATGAAAATCTGTGATCACTTTTATTTCCTACTAAAATTCGATTTTCTGTGTGAAAACATAAAAGTCCATTTTCTGGCTAAACTATAAGAGCTAGAGCAAAAACAATGAAAATCTGTGATCACTTTTAATTCCTACTAAAATTCGATTTTCTGAGTGAAAACATAAAAGTCCATTTTCTGGCTAAACTATAAGAGCTAGAGCAAAAACAATGAAAATCTGTGATCACTTTTATTTCCTACTAAAATTCGGTTCTTTGAGTGAAAACATAACAGTCCATTTTCTGGCTAAACTATAAGAGCTAGAGCAAAAACAATGAAAATCTGTGATCACTTTTAATTCCTACTAAAATTCGATTTTCTGAGTGAAAACATAAAAGTCCATTTTCTGGCTAAACTATAAGAGCTAGAGCAAAAACAATGAAAATCTGTGATCACTTTTATTTCCTACTAAAATTCGGTTTTTTGAGTGAAAACACAAAAGTCCATTTTCTGGCTAAACTATAAGAGCTAGAGCAAATACAATGAAAATCTGATTTTTACTTAAATGGTTTACTACTTTTGTTTTGTTACTTATGTTTTTGGCTGAGCACTTGGTTTTTGTACTCCTTTTTTTCTGTTGCTTATATGAGAGTGCACAGTGGGGCAGAATGGAAATTTTTTGGAAATAAATCTGGCATTTCTAAACGGCTGATCCGATCGGGATAAAATTTGGCATGAGCGTTGCCAAGGAGTATTCGAGTTTAAGTTTTGAAGATGAACCCTGCAGATGCCCCAGGGACGGCGCTGTGGCGGCTCAAAGTGGGGTACCTACGACATGTAAAATTTTTAAACTCGTGCCATTTTTTTGTTTTTCACCCAAATACAAAGATTTTTATATTTTGTGAAAGCGCTCGACGAGATGGACATACTACTTATCTCTTATAATATCCGAGTTATAGGCATTTAAAAATTTAGTGATACAAAATTTACCATACCTTGGTCCGCCTTTTTTTGAATACCGGGCGTAATTTTGGACCAAATGGACTCAATTTTTTCTTGTTAGTTAGACAACAAAATTTCCAATAATATACAAAAAATTTCAGATCGATATCATTTACAGATCCAAAAATATACGTTTTTTAATTTAAAAATTCAAAAAATTTTAGATTTTTGGCGTTTTTTTGCCAAAAATGTGTCTTAACTCTTTTATTATTAAAATAAAATTTTCTTTAAGAACATATAACAATTTTATAGTTTTCTAAAAGGTATCTTTACGCAGAACGCTTTGGCGTAAAAAACTTGTCCTATTTTTTGAAAATGTTGCCACTGCGTCTTTCCGAATATGACCTATTTTTCATCAAAACTTCAACTTTGGGCGACATGTTCTAAAATCCCAAAGCTGGGATCAGAAAACTGAAAGCAGTTTTGGAAACCTCAATATGTTTTCTATTTACTCCAAAAGTATTTTCCCAGCCCTGAAAGAAATGTAGACCCTATGGGCAAAAATGTAAAAAATCCCATTTTTGGGATTTTCATTCCTATTTTTGGGAATTGCGGGATGCCCTTTGACCTTTTCAATTTTGTTTTTGCATTTTCTTATTTGAGATGACAAATTTAACAAGCGTTGAAGATTTCATTGAGTTTTGTTCATAAATAAAGATTTTGTCATATATTACATATTTGTTAAATTTCTAAAACTATGATTTATATCAAAATTTTAATAGGTCCATATTTAATAGTCCATATTTATCCCTTAATATCATTTTTTAGTTAGATATGGAAATTCTTGACCCTTTACAAAAAATTTCAAGCCAATATCTCAATTACATTCAAAAATATGTTCATTTAAACCTGTGTCCTTTAATTTCATCTTTTAAATATTTTAGTATTAAATATGACAGAACATGTTTTAATCTTATATTTACCTATTTTCTATTTGTTTGCTTATCCTTATAATTGAAAGGTCCTATTATGCTTAAATTTTCAAAAATTTATAACTATTTTTTACCTAAATTTTTTCGACAGATCATTTCGATCTGTTTCGTTTATGATCATGTAGGTAAAAATATACAGGTAATGATAATTTCGATTCATTCACTAATAAGAAATATCAAGGACTGAATTACAGGTTATAGTAATATAGTCCTAAATGTTAATAGGTCGACAATTCGTAATTTTTTACTTTGGAATACCTGTATCGGAAATGACAAGAATTGGTATATAAGTAAACTTCTCAGATTTTAAGTACCATATTTAATAAATCTACAATGAAGATTACATTAAAGTACGAAGAGTTGTGTTCCGTTTTATGGAGTATATCTTCAAAAGGGCCAGAAAGAATTGAAGACATTTCAAATTATATAAAAACTACATATAGTAGAAAAGTAGACAAAACAGGCATGTCAAAAATTGAAAACTTTTTAAAACTTTTTGATGTAAAAAGTAAGTCTGTGGATGGAAATCAAAAGAAATTTCGATTAAAATTTTGTAGTTGGATGGAAACTACTACGGAAATCTCAACTTACAACACATCAACAGGAGCGCCTTGCAAGTCATACGAAGACTTATGTTCAAGGTAAAAAAAAGAGGGTCACACAAAAACTTTTTTCAATCTCAAATGAGGAAATTGCTGATACATTTAACGAAATGCTGAAAAAGGAAAACCAACATATGGATGTCGTACATATTGCAACTATTTTTCCTAATGCATCACCAAAACGACTTAAGCGAATTGTGGAAAGTATACCAACTCCAACATCATAATCAAATTTTACTGAAGAGGAAGCAATAGCGCTTATGTTGGAACTGGGTCTCAGTCGAAATAAGTACCAAATATTAAGGAAAGCTCTGCATGAAAAAGGACACAATATATTACCATCATACAAGGCGATCCAGGAAAAAAAAACAAACTATCCTACTAAATCAACAAAAAATAATGAAGAATTGAAAGAACTGAGAGATGCTGAAAAAAGCAGAATCCAAGAAGAATTTAAAGTTCAGATGGGATTAAACATCGACAAACCACTTTCAAGTTGCGGTAGTACAAATGACGGTAATACGTCGAGAAGGTTTTTTCGTGATTTTGAAATTACTTCAAAAATAACTGGAATCGACAAGGAGTTGCTTCGAAGAGTTAAAACTATTTTAATGGCACTGAATAGTAAACATAAAATTAATGAAAATCGATTTGGGGAATACACGTCTGAAATTTCTAAATTACTTGTATCTCTGTATCCATGGAGGGAACTAACACCAACAGTACACAAAGTATTGTGTCATGGTCAAATAATAATTGAATCGAATATTCTTCCACTTGGAGAGTTAACAGAAGAAGCCCAGGAAGCGAGGAATCGAGATTTTAAGCATGTTCAACTATTCAGCTCAAGAAAATGCTCCAGGCAATCACAGAATGAAGATATTTTTAATAGTTTACTTCTATCTTCTGATCCTGTTCTTTCAACTATGCGAAAAAGATGGATTTGTTATGAAACTCTATCATCTCAAAACAAGGAAGATTTAAAGGACTTATATTACCTTCTGGATATGTATACCGATATGACAGATTATTTTATAGAAAATAAGTAGTGTTAGGAATTAACTATATAAGTAGGTTGTAAGAATTAATTGTATTATGTTTAAGATAAACAGTTCAAATAAAAAAAGCTATTATACTAACTGATGATATTGTATTAAATTGTGTTTTATATTTCGGTGGGCGGGAAAGGTAATTTGTGTGGGGTGATTTAGGTGTTGTTGTGCGTGGCTCATAATAAAATTATAATTTTTTTATTTTATATACAATATTATAATAAAATAATTAACTAAATAATTTTTAAAAATTGTCCAAATATTTTATTCAACACCAAATGTATGTTCTGTCATATTTAATACTAAAATATTTAAAAGATGAAATTAAAGGACACAGGTTTAAATGAACATATTTTTGAATGTAATTGAGATATTGGCTTGAAATTTTTTGTAAAGGGTCAAGAATTTCCATATCTAACTAAAAAATGATATTAAGGGATAAATATGGACTAAATTGTTGTAGCTATCTGCGACCCTATTAAAATTTTGATATAAATCATAGTTTTAGAAATTTAACAAATATGTAATATATGACAAAATCTTTATTTATGAACAAAACTCAATGAAATCTTCAACGCTTGTTAAATTTGTCATCTCAAATAAGAAAATGCAAAAACAAAATTGAAAAGGTCAAAGGGCATCCCGCAAATTCCCAAAAATAGGAATGAAAATCCCAAAAATGGGATTTTTTACATTTTTGCCCATAGGGTCTACATTTCTTTCAGGGCTGGGAAAATACTTTTGGAGTAAATAGAAAACATATTGAGGTTTCCAAAACTGCTTTCAGTTTTCTGATCCCAGCTTTGGGATTTTAGAACATGTCGCCCAAAGTTGAAGTTTTGATGAAAAATAGGTCATATTCGGAAAGACGCAGTGGCAACATTTTCAAAAAATAGGACAAGTTTTTTACGCCAAAGCGTTCTGCGTAAAGATACCTTTTAGAAAACTATAAAATTGTTATATGTTCTTAAAGAAAATTTTATTTTAATAATAAAAGAGTTAAGACACATTTTTGGCAAAAAAACGCCAAAAATCTAAAATTTTTGGAATTATTAAATTAAAAAACGTATATTTTTGGATCTGTAAACAATATTGATCTGAAATTTTTTGTATATTATTGGAAATTTTGTTGTCTAACTAACCGGAAAAAATTGAGTCCATTTGGTCCAAAATTACGCCCGGTATTCAAAAAAAGGCGGACCAAGGTATGGTAAATTTTGTATCACTAAATTTTTATGCCTATAACTCGGATATTATAAGAGATAAGTAGTATGTCCAAGCATGTTTTTTCAAGATCTCGTCGAGCGCTTTCACAAAATATAAAAATCTTTGTATTTGGGTGAAAAACAAAAAAATGGCACGAATTTAAAAATTTTACATGTCGTAGGTACCCTACTTTGAGCCGCCACAGCGCCGTCCCTGGGGCATCTGCAGGGTTCATCTTCAAAACTTAAACTCGAATACTCCTTGGCTACGCTCACGCCAAATTTTATCCCGATCGGATCAGCCGTTTAGAAATGCCAGATTTATTTCCAAAAAATTTCCATTCTGCCCCACTGTGCGTTGGTTGGCTGTATTCTGTTTCCAGGGCCATTCGTAAGCAGACAAACACGAATGAGTTGTTTAATGGGAGTGCAAGAGGTGGAATACTATGTTAATATATTTTTATTATAACAATTATTTAAAAAAGTGAATAAGTAAGGATTAAGATGAGAAAAATAAAAAAAAGCAATCAGCTCATGGTTGGCAATTGGATTTTTCAAATTCTATAAAACAGCATTAAAAATTGTACTGTTTTAATACTGATTATAAAAAACTAATATATTTTACACATACATACACACTACAAACTAAAATATGAACTACATTTTAGACTAGACTTGTCCATAGTCCAGTCTATAGCCTAGTCTATGGTCTAGTCTATATTCTAGTCTATAGTGTAATCTATAGTGTGGTCTATTGTGTAATCTATAGTGTAGTTTATAGTGTAGTCCATAGTCTAGCCTATAGTATAGCCTATAGTCTAGCCTATAGTCTAGTCTATAGTATAGCCTATAGTCTAGTCTATAGTCTAGTCTATAGTATAGCCTGTAGTCTAGTCTATAGTCTAGTCTATAGTATAGCCTGTAGTCTAGTCTATAGTATAGCCTATAGTCTAGCCCATAGTCTACTCTAAAGTCTAGCCTATAGTATAGCCTATAGTCTAGTCTAAAGTCTAGCCTATAGTCTAGCCTATAGTCTAGCCTATAGTCTAACCTATAGTCTCGTCTATAGTATAGTCAAAAATCTAGTCTATATTCTAATCTATAATATAGTCTATAGTATAGTCTAGTCAAGTCTATAGTCTAGTCTATAGTCTACTCTAGTCTATAGTCTATTCTATAGTCTAGTCAATAGTCTAGTCTAGTATATAGTCTAGTCTATAGTCTAGTCTATAGTCTAGTCTATAGTCTATTCAAGTCTATAGTCTAGTCTCTAGTCTAGTCAAGTCTATAGTCTAGTCTATAGCCTTGTCTATAGTTTAGTCTATAGTCTAGTCTATAGTCTAGTCTATAGTTTAGTCTATAGTCTAGTCTATAGTCTAGTCTATAGTCTAGTCTATAGTCTAGTCTATAGTCTAGTCTATAGTCTAGTCTATAGTCTAGTCTATAGTCTAGTCTATAGTCTAGTCTATAGTCTAGTCTATAGTCTAGTCTATAGTCTAGTCTATAGTCTAGTCTATAGTCTAGTCTATAGTCTAGTCTATAGTCTAGTCTATAGTCTAGTCTATAGTCTAGTCTATAGTCTAGTCTATAGTCAAGTCTATAGTCTAGTCTATAGTCTAGTCTATTGTCTAGTCTATAGTCTAGTCTATAGTCTAGTCTATAGTCTAGTTTATAGTCTATTCTATAGTCTTGTCTATAGTCTAGTCTATAGTCTAGTCTATAGTCTATTGAAGTCTATAGTCTAGTCTATAGTTTAGTCTCTAGTTTAGTCTAAAGTCTAGTCACTAGTCTAGCCTAAATTCTAGTCTCTAGTCTAGTCTATACTCTTGTCCATAGTTTAGTCTATAGTGTAGTCTAGTCTATAGTCTAATCTATAGTCTATAATCTAGTCTAGTCTAGAGTCTAGTCTATAGTCTAGTCTAGAGTCTAGTCTATAGTCTAGTCTAGAGTCTAGTCTAGAGTCTAGTCTATAGTCTAGTCTATAGTCAAGTCTATATTCTAATCTGTGGCCTTTATATAGTCTTATCTATAGTCTAGTCTACAGTCTAGACAATAGTGTAGTCATAGTCTAGTCAATAGTATAGTATAGACTTGTCTACAATCTAGTCTATAGTCTTCTCTATAGTCTATTCTATAGTCATGTCTATAGTCTAGTCTATATTCAAGTCTATATATTGGTTAGTCTACTGACTTATATTACATATTTTTAGTAAATTCTAAAACACTATTTAAAAATATTTTTATATACAAATATATATTAACATTTGTCTAATATTATTTAACAAAAATATTTTAATATTAACAAGTAATTGAACGTTTTAGTTAAATTTTAACAGGACTATTAACACGAAACAACGGAACACTTACCAATTTAAAGAAAACTAAAGAAATAGAACAATAACGTAAGCATCAGTTATTGCAGTTGTTGTTATTGTTGTTATTATTTACTCTTTAAATATTGTACCAATTATAATAACAACAATCACAACAACAACTGTTGTCATTTGTTCCTTTAGTTATTTATCTTCTTCTTTAGTTTTCTAAAAATTTCTAAAGTGTTCGGTTGTTAAAAGTTGAGTTGTCTTATTAAATAAAATATCGGGCGTTAATTAATTGTTAATAATAAAATATTTCTGTTGAAAAATGTTAATAAATAGTGTTATAGACAAATATTTATAAAAAGTGTTAAATTATTTGATTAAAAAAGTGTTTTAAAATTACCAAAAGTTCAATGCAATTTTGTTAGGCGAAGCGTCGGTATGTGGTTTTCTTTTGTTCGTTTATTCGTTTTGTTAAGTGATGAGAAAGCATTCTTTAAAAGGGAGTAGTGGAAAGGAGAAAAACGTAATTGACAAAATATATCTGAGAGTAAAGAGTTGGTGTGTGATTTTAATATGTAAAAACATGTTTGTCAAAAAGAAGGAGGGAAGGTGGAAGAACATATGTACATTAGCAGAGCATAAATACATAGTTATTGTTGTTATTGGTGTAATATGTACAAATAGCAAGAGCAATC
Organism: Lucilia sericata; assembly: GCF_015586225.1. NCBI lineage: Eukaryota > Metazoa > Arthropoda > Insecta > Diptera > Calliphoridae > Lucilia > Lucilia sericata. Next base: position 265,640 of record NW_023994542.1, on the reverse strand, counting down.
ATGATGATGTGTGTGTGTATATTTATGTGAATAAGTATGTCTGCAAGAAGGGACATAGTGTTTTTATATGCAACGGCATACATCTTTATTTAAACAAAAACAACAGAAAGAGGTGAGTGATTTGAAATTGTACTTTTTGTTTTTGTTTCTTTATTGAATTTGTTTTTTCACATTATTATAGTCTAGTCTTTAGTATAGTGTATAGTCTAGTCTATAGTCTAGTTTATAGTCTAGTTTATAGTCTAGTCTATAGTCTAGTTTATAGTCTAGTCTATAGTCTAGTCTATAGTCTAGTCTATAGTCTAGTCTATAGTCTAGTCTATAGTCTAGTCTATAGTCTAGTCTATAGTGTAGTCTATAGTCTAGTCTATAGTCTAGTCTATAGTCTAGTCTATAGTCTAGTCTATAGTCTAGTCTATAGTCTAGTCTATAGTCTAGTCTATAGTCTAGTCTATAGTCTAGTCTATAGTCTTGTCTATAGTCTAGTCTATAGTCTAGTCTATAGTCTAGTCTATAGTCTAGTCTATAGTCTAGTCTATAGTCTAGTCTATAGTCTAGTCTATAGTCTAGTCTATAGTCTAGTCTATAGTCTAGTCTATAATCTAGTCTATAGTCTAGTCTATAGTCTAGTCTATAGTCTAGTCTATAGTCTAGTCTATAGTAGTCTATAGTCTAGTCTATAGTCTAGTCTATAGTCTAGTCTATAGTCTAGTCTATAGTCTAGTCTATAGTCTAGTCTATAGTCTAGTCTATAGTCTAGTCTATAGTCTAGTCTATAGTCTAGTCTATAGTCTAGTCTATAGTCTAGTCTATAGTCTAGTCTATAGTCTAGTCTATAGTCTAGTCTATAGTCTAGTCTATAGTCTAGTCTATAGTCTAGTCTATAGTCTAGTCTATAGTCTAGTCTATAGTCTAGTCTATAGTCTAGTCTATAGTCTAGTCTATAGTCTAGTCTATAGTCTAGTCTATAGTCTAGTCTATAGTCTAGTCTATAGTCTAGTCTATAGTCTAGTCTATAGTCTAGTCTATAGTCTAGTCTATAGTCTAGTCTATAGTCTAGTCTATAGTCTAGTCTATAGTCTAGTCTATAGTCTAGTCTATAGTCTAGTCTATAGTCTAGTCTATAGTCTAGTCTATAGTCTAGTCTATAGTCTAGTCTATAGTCTAGTCTATAGTCTAGTCTATAGTCTAGTCTATAGTCTAGTCTATAGTCTAGTCTATAGTCTAGTCTATAGTCTAGTCTATAGTCTAGTCTATAGTCTAGTCTATAGTCTAGTCTATAGTCTAGTCTATAGTCTAGTCTATAGTCTAGTCTATAGTCTAGTCTATAGTCTAGTCTATAGTCTAGTCTATAGTCTAGTCTATAGTCTAGTCTATAGTCTAGTCTATAGTCTAGTCTATAGTCTAGTCTATAGTCTAGTCTATAGTCTAGTCTATAGTTTAGTCTATAGTATAGTCTATAGTCTAGTCTATAGTATAGTCTATAGTCTAGTCTATAGTCCAATCTATAGTCCAATCTATAGTCCAATCTATAGTCTAGTCTATAGTCTAGTCTATAGTCCAATCTATAGTCCAATCTATAGTCTAGTCTATAGTCTAGTCTATAGTCTAGTCTATAGTTTAGTCTATAGTCTAGTCTATAATCTAGTCTATAGTCTAGTCTATAGTCTAGTCTATAGTCTAGTCTATAGTCTAGTCTATAGTCTAGTCTATAGTCTAGTCTATAGTCTAATCTATAGTCTAGTCTATAGTCTAGTCTATAGTCTAGTCTATAGTCTAGTCTATAGTCTAGTCTATTGTCTAGTCTATAGTCTAGTCTATAGTCTAGTCTATAGTCTAGTCTATAGTCTAGTCTATAGTCTAGTCTATAGTCTAGTCTATAGTCTAGTCTATAGTCTAGTCTATAGTCTAGTCTATAGTCTAGTCTATAGTCTAGTCTATAGTCTAGTCTATAGTCTAGTCTATAGTCTAGTCTCTAGTCTAGTCTATAGTCTAGTCTATAGTCTAGTCTATAGTCTAGTCTATAGTCTAGTCTATAGTCTAGTCTATAGTCTAGTCTATAGTCTAGTCTATAGTCTAGTCTATAGTCTAGTCTATAGTCTAGTCTATAGTCTAGTCTATAGTCTAGTCTATAGTCTAGTCCATAGTCTAGTCTATAGACTATAGACTAGTCTAGTCTATAGTCTAGTCTATAGTCTAATCTATAGTCTAGTCTATAGTCTAGTCTATAATCTAGTCTATAGTCTAGTCTATAGTCTAGTCTATAGTCTAGTCTATAGTCTAGTCTATAGTCTAGTCTATAGTCTAGTCTATAGTCTAGTCTATAGTCTAGTCTATAGTCTAGTCTATAGTCTAGTCTATAGTCTAGTCTATAGTCTAGTCTATAGTCTAGTCTATAGTCTAGTCTATAGTCTAGTCTATAGTCTAGTCTATAGTCTAGTCTATAGTCTAGTCTATAGTCTAGTCTATAGTCTAGTCTATAGTCTAGTCTATAGTCTAGTCTATAGTCTAGTCTATAGTCTAGTCTATAGTCTAGTCTATAGTCTAGTCTAGTCTAGTCTAGTCTATAGTCTAGTCTAGTCTAGTCTAGTCTAGTCTAGTAGTCTAGTCTATAAACATCTAGTCTATAATCTAGTGTATAGTATAGTGTAGTGTATAGTCTAGTCTACATATGAAGCCCTAGTCTTAAAATCAATTAACCGTAAATAACTCGTATACAAATCATTTGCGAAATTTTTTCGGCATCGGTCCCTTATTTGTTTAGCATTTAGGCTTTCAAAATTGATTGTCGCTCGATACCCCTTTCGTTACACGAATTGAAAACTTATAAAATACTTGAATATTTAAATATGAGTTAAGTCTAAATTTCAAGAAGTTAAATTAGCACTATTGAACTCCCTTTTTAGTGTACTACCAGAATGTGTGAGTAATAAAACCTTAATTGATTTTCTAGACCACTTAAACTCCCCTATAAACATACATATCTATCATGCCACTTGACCTAATCTCTTGCGACCCTTATACATAGTATATTCAACAAACAATGTACCAGACTCCCGAGCTCAATTACAACTGCAATAAATTCATTAATTTAATGAAATTGTGGTCAAATTTATTTCAATTCCACATTATGTTTTGATTAATTTTTATTCATATTCCTACAAACAAACAGATAAATTTTAGTTCATTTTTTCCTTTCACATTTTTATTTAATCAAAAGCAATTGTTCATTTCAAGTTATTGTCTCTGATGAACTGACAAATTTAAACAGATTGCAACAATTATGGGGGATTTTCGCTTTTTTATTTATATCGTCAAGTAAAGAAGGGGGGTGAGCTCGCTCAAACATTCACTCACTCATCATTAAAATTAACGTTGTCATCAGCGTCATTAGTATCATTGTCGTCGGTCGTTATCATGTACAATTTTCATCATTGTCATAATTGGATTTATTATCATCATCTCATGTAGAAATGTTGCAAAAACAGACAGAATATATTTAATGTGAATAGGCATGTGTGGCAAATTTGTTTTCAGTTTTATTGTTTAAGGGTAATTTTTATAAATTACAAGTATATTATTAAACATTTCCTTGGAATTATTTTTTTATATACTCGTGCGAGATATTTTTTACGATCTTGAGATGGGGTTTAGAAAAGTGTTTTGGTTTAAGATTTAATGTGCTTTTTGTGGGTAGGTAATTTGTAAAGCTATTAAAATTAAAAGTTTTTAAGTTTATGTATATGTTTGTAATCTAACATTAAGGTTTCTAATAAGGATTTAAGAGGCTATGAAAAATAATACCAGTTAAGTTCTAGTTCAGTTCTAGTTCAGTTCTAGTTGAGTTCTAGTTCAATTCTAGTTCAGTTTAGTTCAGTTCTAGTTCAGTTCTAGTTCAGTTCTAGTTCAGTTCTAGTTCAGTTCTAGTTCAGTTCTAGTTCAGTTCTAGTTCAGTTCTAGTTCAGTTCTAGTTCAGTTCTAGTTCAGTTCTAGTCCAGTTCTAGTTCAGTTCTAGTTCAGTTCTAGTTCAGTTCTAGTTCAGTTCTAGTTCAGTTCTAGTTCAGTTCTAGTTCAGTTCTAGTTCAGTTCTAGTTCAGTTCTAGTTCAGTTCTAGTTCAGTTCTAGTTCAGTTCTAGTTCAGTTCTAGTTCAGTTCTAGTTCAGTTCTAGTTCAGTTCTAGTTCAGTTCTATTTCAGTTCTAGTTCAGTTCTAATTCAGTCTAGTCAGTTTAGTTCAGTTCTAGTTCAGTTCTAGTTCAGTTCTAGTTCAGTTCTAGTTCTTCTAGTTCAGTTCTAGTTCAGTTCTAGTTCAGTTCCAGTTCAGTTCTAGTTCAGTTCTAGTTCAGTTCTAGTTCAGTTCTAGTTCAGTTCTAATTCAGTTCTAGTTCAGTTCTAGTTCAGTTCTAGTTCAGTTCTAGTTCAGTTCTAGTTCAGTTCTAGTTCAGTTCTAGTTCAGTTCTAGTTCAGTTCTAGTTCAGTTCTAGTTCAGTTCTAGTTCAGTTCTAGTTCAGTTCTAGTTCAGTTCTAGTTCAGTTCTAGTTCAGTTCTAGTTCAGTTCTAGTTCAGTTCTAGTTCAGTTCTAGTTCAGTTCTAGTTCAGTTCTAGTTCAGTTCTAGTTCAGTTCTAGTTCAGTTCTAGTTCAGTTCTAGTTCAGTTCTAGTTCAGTTCTAGTTCAGTTCTAGTTCAGTTCTAGTTCAGTTCTAGTTCAGTTCTAGTTCAGTTCTAGTTCAGTTCTAGTTCAGTTCTAGTTCAGTTCTAGTTCAGTTCTAGTTCAGTTCTAGTTCAGTTCTAGTTCAGTTCTAGTTCAGTTCTAGTTCAGTTCTAGTTCAGTTCTAGTTCAGTTCTAGTTCAGTTCTAGTTCAGTTCTAGTTCAGTTCTAGTTCAGTTCTAGTTCAGTTCTAGTTCAGTTCTAGTTCAGTTCTAGTTCAGTTCTAGTTCAGTTCTAGTTTCTAGTTCAGTTCTAGTTCAGTTCTAGTTCAGTTCTAGTTCAGTTCTAGTTCAGTTCTAGTTCAGTTCTAGTTCAGTTCTAGTTCAGTTCTAGTTCAGTTCTAGTTCAGTTCTAGTTCAGTTCTAGTTCAGTTCTAGTTCAGTTCTAGTTCAGTTCTAGTTCAGTTCTAGTTCAGTTCTAGTTCAGTTCTAGTTCAGTTCTAGTTCAGTTCTAGTTCAGTTCTAGTTCAGTTCTAGTTCAGTTCTAGTTCAGTTCTAGTTCAGTTCTGGTTCAGTTCTAGTTCAGTTCTAGTTCAGTTCTAGTCAGTACTATTTCAGTACTATTTCAGTTCTAGTTCAGTTCTAGTTCAGTTCTAGTTCAGTTCTAGTTCAGTTCTAGTTCAGTTCTAGTTCAGTTCTTGTTCAGTTCTAGTTCAGTTCTAGTTCAGTTCTAGTTCAGTTCTAGTTCAGTTCTAGTTTAGTTCTAGTTCTAGTTCAGTTCTAGTTCAGTTCTAGTTCAGTACTATTTCAGTTCTAGTTCAGTTCTAGTTCAGTTCTAGTTCAGTTCTAGTTCAGTTCTAGTTCAGTTCTAGTTCAGTTCTAGTTCAGTTCTAGTTCAGTTCTAGTTCAGTTCTAGTTCAGTTCTAGTTCAGTTCTAGTTCAGTTCTAGTTCAGTTCTAGTTCAGTTCTAGTTCAGTTCTAGTTCAGTTCTAGTTCAGTTCAGTTCAGTTCTAGTTCAGTTCTAGTTCAGTTCTAGTTCAGTTCTAGTTCAGTTCTAGTTCAGTTCTAGTTCAGTTCTAGTTCAGTTCTAGTTCAGTTCTAGTTCAGTTCTAGTTCAGTTCTAGTTCAGTTCTAGTTCAGTTCTAGTTCAGTTCTAGTTCAGTTCTAGTTCAGTTCTAGTTCAGTTTAGTTCAGTTCTAGTTCAGTTCTAGTTCAGTTCTAGTTCAGTTCTAGTTCAGTTCTAGTTCAGTTCTAGTTCAGTTCTAGTTCAGTTCTAGTTCAGTTCTAGTTCAGTTCTAGTTCAGTTCTAGTTCAGTTCTAGTTCAGTTCTAGTTCAGTTCTAGTTCAGTTCTAGTTCAGTTCTAGTTCAGTTCTGGTTCAGTTCTAGTTCAGTTCTAGTTCAGTTCTAGTTCAGTTCTAGTTCAGTACTATTTCAGTACTATTTCAGTTCTAGTTCAGTTCTAGTTCAGTTCTAGTTCAGTTCTAGTTCAGTTCTAGTTCAGTTCTAGTTCAGTTCTAGTTCAGTTCTAGTTTAGTTCTAGTTCAGTTCTAGTTCAGTTCAAGTTCAGTTCTAGTTCAGTACTATTTCAGTTCTAGTTCAGTTCTAGTTCAGTTCTAGTTCAGTTCTAGTTCAGTTCTAGTTCAGTTCTAGTTCAGTTCTAGTTCAGTTCTGGTTCAGTTCTAGTTCAGTTCTAGTTCAGTTCTAGTTCAGTTCTAGTTCAGTTCTAGTTCAGTTCTAGTTCAGTTCTAGTTCAATTCTAGTTCAGTTCTAGTTCAGTTCTATTCAGTTCTAGTTCAGTTCTAGTTCAGTTCTAGTTCAGTTCTAGTTCAGTTCTAGTTCATTTCTAGTCAGTTCTAGTTCAGTTCTAGTTCAGTTCTAGTTCAGTTCTAGTTCAGTTCTAGTTCAGTTCTAGTTTCAGTTCTAGTTCAGTTTCTAGTTCTTTCTAGTTCAGTTTCTAGTTCAGTTCTAGTTCAGTTCTAGTTCAGTTCTAGTTCAGTTCTAGTTCAGTTCTAGTTCAGTTCTAGTTCAGTTCTAGTTCAGTTCTAGTTCAGTTCTTTCAGTTCAGTTCTTCTAGTTCAGTTCTAGTTCAGTTCTAGTTCAGTTCTAGTTCAGTTCTAGTTTCAGTTCTAGTTCAGTTCTAGTTCAGTTCTAGTTTAGTTCTTGTTCAGTTCTAGTTCAGTTCTAGTTCAGTTCTAGTTCAGTTCTAGTTCAGTTCTAGTTCAGTTTTATTTCAGTTCTAGTTTAGTTCTGTTCAGTTCTAGTTCAGTTTCTAGTTCAGTTCTGTTCAGTTCTAGTTCAGTTCTAGTTCAGTCATAGTTCTACACAGAAAAAAATGGAATTCAAAATCAAACAAAAAATTCATAAAGCCAAGTATTTTTTTTACTAAAATAGGACCTATCACGAAATTCGTAAAATCAAGTACTCAAATTCGTAAATTCTTTATTGAAAAAATTTCAGGATTTTTCTTATTAAAATAATATACTATTACGAAAAACATTAATAAATAATCGCAACATTTCCAAACAATTATTTTACTGAAACAATAACACAAGTTATTAGTATTTGTACTGAAATTCAAGCAAATTGTTTATCTGAAACAGTTAAATTATTATTGTATTTTGGCAATAATAATAAGCAAACTTTTTTATTGAATCTATAAAAATTTTGTTAAAAAATTTATACTAAATTTTAACAATAATTTTACAAAAAATATTTAAAAACAAAAGTAGTAAAAAAATTACATATATACTTACAACATTTTTAAGAAAACGTTTCTAATTCTAGAAACTATTATTTTGTACTGTGAAAACTGAAACACTTATACATTAAATGTTATAAACCAAATAAGAATTATATCAATTCATTTTAGTACAATCCAAAACTGGTTTTATTGTTGTATTCCATATGCTGACATAAAAATAAACTCAAACAAAAACATTTATTGAATCAGTAAAAATATTTACTGAAAATTAAATTTATTTCAATAAAGTGTTTGTTAGAAAATATTTTCCTTCTGTGTGAACATCAAACAAATTCGTTATAAACCCAAATAAAAATATTTATAAAAATCGAAATTAAATTTAAGCAAAACGATTGTTAAGAAAAAAAATTGTGCATATTTTTTCTGTGTAGTTCACTTCAAGTTCAAACAGTGTTCTCCGATATTTCTTTCTTCCATTACTTAACTTTAACAATTTCTCTTTTACTACATTCTTTAAGTTTTGAAAAATTACTTTGATAAATCTATTTATTTCCTATACAATTTTTCTATTTTCTTATTTTTTTTCCAAACATGTCCAATATTTCCTTAAAAAATTCAAATTCGTCACGCTTATAATTCTTAACTTATCTGCTTACGATTTTGACACCTTTTCCTCGCCAGAAAGCATAATATGTAGTATAAGACCATTGCCAGAGGACTTAGTAAACCCCACACTGTCACTCACTCTATTTCCTTTTATTTATGTATTTCATGCTTTTTTATAGCAAAACTCACTCCACAGTAGTAAAAAACAGTAGAAGGAATGAGATAAGTAGAAAAGTGTTCAAACAGTAAATCCTTGCATGTTTTTAGTAATTCGTCATTAACTGCGGGTTGTCTATTATTTTGTTTATTTCAGTGTGTGTGTCCCTAATTTAAGTTTTTTTTTTTTCATATTCTACATATTTTTCTAAAGGAAAGAGATCCAACGTAAATATTTTGCCACATTATATTTACAAACATTTGCTTACTTTTACAAACAACATTGATAAATTGATTTAGTAATTCATTCTATTTATTTGTTGTATTATAATCAATTTAGATTTTGATTATAATATTTTTTATTTTTTTCGTTTTGGTTATAAATGACTTTAATTAATATAATAAATTTAGTTAATATTTTTTGTTCTATTAAAAAATAATAAATGTTTTTGGAATTGGATGTGAACTTTTGAAAATATTTCCGCTTAAAGTGTTAGAGAAATTAACACAGCTTAAGCTTAAAAGGAAAGAATTTCAACTTTCACCCTAAGAGCTTTTAATGAATTTCACAGTCTTAGATTCATAACTAAACTAAAATAAGTATGTATGTAAGTTGCTTTTAGTTTTCAGTTAGTCTGTTTATCGAATTTGAGTTCACTAAACTAGGAGTGAACTAGATCCGAACTATAACTGATCTATAACTGAATAACGAACTGAAATAGAACTGAACTAGAACTGAACTAGAACTGAACTAGAACTGAACTAGAACTGACTAGAACTGAACTAGAACTGAACTAGAACTGAACTAGAACTGAACTAGAACTGAACTAGAACTGAACTAGAACTGAACTAGAACTGAACTAGAACTGAACTAGAACTGAACTAGAACTGAACTAGAACTGAACTAGAACTGAACTAGAACTGAACTAGAACTGAACTAGAACTGAACTAGAACTGAACTAGAACTGAACTAGAACTGAACTAGAACTGAACTAGAACTGAACTAGAACTGAACTAGAACTGAACTAGAACTGAACTAGAACTGAACTAGAACTGAACTAGAACTGAACTAGAACTGAACTGAACTAGAACTGAACTAGAACTGAACTAGAACTGAACCAGAACTGAACCAGAACTGAACCTAGAACTGAACCTAGAACTGAACTAGAACTGAACTAGAACTGAACTAGAACTGAACTAGAACTGAACTAGAACTGAACTAGAACTGAACTAGAACTGAACTAGAACTGAACTAGAACTGAACTAGAACTGAACTAGAACTGAACTAGAACTGAACTAGAACTGAACTAGAACTGAACTAGAACTGAACTAGAACTGAACTAGAACTGAACTAGAACTGAACTAGAACTGAACTAGAACTGAACTAGAACTGAACTAGAACTGAACTAGAACTGAACTAGAACTGAACTAGAACTGAACTAGAACTGAACTAGAACTGAACTAGAACTGAACTAGAACTGAACTAGAACTGAACTAGAACTGAACTAGAACTGAACTAGAACTGAACTAGAACTGAACTAGAACTGAACTAGAACTGAAGTAGAACTGAACTAGAACTAGAACTGAAGTAGAACTGAACTAGAACTAGAACTGAAGTAGAACTGAACTAGAACTGAACTAGAACTGAACTAGAACTGAACTAGAACTGAACTAGAACTGAACTAGAACTGAACTAGAACTGAACTAGAACTGAACTAGAACTGAACTAGAACTGAACTAGAACTGAACTAGAACTGAACTAGAACTGAACTAGAACTGAACTAGAACTGAACTAGAACTGAACTAGAACTGAACTAGAACTGAACTAGAACTCAACTAGACTGAACTAGAACTGAACTAGAACTGAACTAGAACTGAACTAGAACTGAACTAGAACTGAACTAGAACTGAACTAGAACTGAACTAGAACTGAACTAGAACTGAACTAGAACTGAACTAGAACTGAACTAGAACTGAACTAGAACTGAACTAGAACTGAACTAGAACTGAACTAGAACTGAACTAGAACTGAACTAGAACTGAACTAGAACTGAACTAGAACTGAACTAGAACTGAACTAGAACTGAACTAGAACTGAACTAGAACTGAACTAGAACTGAACTAGAACTGAACTAGAACTGAACTAGAACTGAACTAGAACTGAACTAGAACTGAACTAGAACTGAACTAGAACTGAACTAGAACTGAACTAGAACTGAACTAGAACTGAACTAGAACTGAACTAGAACTGAACTAGAACTGAACTAGAACTGAACTAGAACTGAACTAGAACTGAACTAGAACTGAACTAGAACTGAACTAGAACTGAACTAGAACTGAACTAGAACTGAACTAGAACTGAACTAGAACTGAACTAGAACTGAACTAGAACTGAACTAGAACTGAACTAGAACTGAACTAGAACTGAACTAGAACTGAACTAAACTGAACTAGAACTGAACTAGAACTGAACTAGAACTGAACTAGAACTGAACTAGAACTGAACTAGAACTGAACTAGAACTGAACTAGAACTGAACTAGAACTGAACTAGAACTGAACTACAACTGAACTAGAACTGAACTAGAACTGAACTAGAACTGAACTAGAAACTGAACTAGAACTGAACTACAACTGAACTAGAACTAAACTAGAGCTGAACTAGAACTGAACTAGAACTGAACTAGAACTGAACTAGAACTGAACTAGAAACTGAACAAGAACTGAACTAGAACTGAACTAGAACTGAACTAGAACTGAACTAGAACTGAACTAGAACTGAACTAGAACTGAACTAGAACTGAACTAGAACTGAACTAGAACTGAACTAGAACTGAACTAGAACTGAACTAGAACTGAACTAGAACTGAACTAGAACTGAACTAGAACTGAACTAAAACTGAACTAGAACTGAACTAGAACTGAAAGAACTGAACTAGAACTGAACTAGAACTGAACTAGAACTGAACTAGAACTGAACTAGAACTAAACTAGAACTGAACTAGAACTGAACTAGAACTGAACTAGGAACTAGAACTGAAACTAGAACTGAACTAGAACTGAACTAGAACTGAACTAGAACTGAACTAGAACTGAACTAGAACTGAACTAGAACTGAACTAGAACTGAACTAGAACTGAACTAAAACTGAACTAGAACTGAACTAGAACTAAAACAGAACTAAACTAGAACTAAATTGGAACTGAATTAAAACTGAACTCTTAATGTTATAATTCCTTTAATTACCAATTTAAAACCTATGACTTCAAGACCCATTATGTCATCATAACTATTCCTCTTTTTCCTCGTGCTAATAACTAATTCTATCTATGACTCTATCATCTTTCAATATCTCATCTACAATTAAAACAGATTAGCAGCTGTTTAAAACAGTAAGAATAATTATGATAAAAGGTGTAAATGAAATTATATGCTGGTTATCTACATCATTAGTAAAACATACATAAGAGTGTTTAAAATAATTTTAAAGGAAAAATTTTCTAAAACGTCCACAAAACTAAACCAGAAACTATTTAACACAACTATGAAATTGTATGTAGTTTAGAGCCAAAAGAATAATAAAATAAGCCACTAATTTTAAGGTAAATATGACAGTATTTTTCTAAATAGACAACACAAAGTTTTTGTTGCAAGGATACAACGTACGACAATCATGCTGCTGAGCGGAACAAGACCACCAACTGATTTTTTCGATACACAGGGACAAATTGAGGTAAATATAAATAAAGAAAATTATGCTAAAAGCATAAATTTTCGTTATTTTGAAATAGAATTTTTTAACTAAAAATTCTATGAAACACCTAAATATTTATGAAAAACTTTCTTTACAACTTAACAAATTCATTAACATAATGAGCATCTAATATGAACAAACTGCTAAAGGATCCTTTTCAAATTATATTTATTCCCCTTCCTTAAACATCCTTTGTTAAAGGACACATACATTTCCTAGCTATACATAGCACGTGCGTCAGTTGACAAGGATGTTGTTGGTCATAATAGTAAAAAAAAGAAGAACAGGACCTTACAATTACCTTTTTATCGTTTGTTTTTATAGCCCTGTTGCCATCAATAATAAATAGTCAATAGCCAAGGAAGTGAAGTGTTAAATTTTGACATCTCGCTTGTTAAAGGTGACAAAATGCATGTTGTTGTGATGCTTCATGGTTTTTTGTCCCAATCCCTGCCGTCATCGTTATCGTTTGCATCAAACATCAGGCATCAGTTTGTATTACAAGAGCATCATCTTCTTTACATTATATTATGAGATATTTTTCCATCATATTTATTTATTTTTATTATATTTTTTTTTTAATTTTGTCATCATCCTTTTTTACTTACCTTTGCCAACATTCCTTGTGGCCTTTGCGTTTTACACTCTTTTTATGACGCTTCTGCTGGCACCCCTGGGGTTGTTATTTGATTTCCTATCAATATGATTTCATGACCTTTGATATGAATATCAATTCTATAAGTGTTTTCAATAAAAGGAGAAAAAGGAAAATGAATTGAATGAAAAAGTTTTGTTTAAATTATTAAGGAAAAGTTTACCCTTGTTCGACAATAACAAATTAAAATATTTATCCAAGAAAATAAATCAAGTTCTAGTTCAGATCTAGTTCAGTTCTAGTTCAGTTCTAGTTCAGTTCTAGTTCTGTTCTAGTTCAGTTCTAGTTCAGTTCTAGTTCAGTTCTAGTTCTGTCCTAGTTCTGTCCTAGTTCTGTTCTAGTTCTGTTCTTGTTCAATTCTAGTTCAGTTCTACTTCAGTTCTAGTTCAGTTCTAGTTCTGTTCTAGTTCTGTCTAGTTCTGTTCTAGTTCAGTTTAGTTTAGTTCTAGTTCTAGTTAGTTCTAGTTCTGTTCTAGTTCTGTTCTAGTCTGTTCTAGTTCTGTTCTAGTTCTGTTCTAGTCTGTTCTAGTTTGTTCTAGTTCTGTTCTAGTTCTGTTCTAGTTCTGTTCTAGTTCTGTTCTAGTTCTGTTCTAGTTCTGTTCTAGTTCTGTTCTAGTTCTGTTTCTAGTTCTGTTCTAGTTCTGTTCTAGTTCTGTTCTAGTTCTGTTCTAGTTCTGTTCTAGTTCTGTTCTAGTTCTGTTCTAGTTCTGTTCTAGTTCTGTTCTAGTTCTGTTCTAGTTCTGTTCTAGTTCTGTCTAGTTCTGTTCTAGTTCTGTTCTAGTTCTGTTCTAGTTCTGTTCTAGTTCTGTTCTAGTTCTGTTCTAGTTCTGTTCTAGTTCTGTTCTAGTTCTGTTCTAGTTCTGTTCTAGTTCGTTCTAGTTCTGTTCTAGTTCTGTTCTAGTTCTGTTCTAGTTCTGTTCTAGTTCTGTTCTAGTTCTGTTCTAGTTCTGTTCTAGTTCTGTTCTAGTTCTGTTCTAGTTCTGTTCTAGTTCTGTCTAGTTTGTTCTAGTTCTGTTCTAGTTCTGTTCTAGTTCTGTTCTAGTTCTGTTCTAGTTCTGTTCTAGTTCTGTTCTTTCTGTTCTAGTTCTGTTCTAGTTCTGTTCTAGTTCAGTTCTGTTCTGTTCTAGTTCTGTTCTAGTGCTGTTCTAGTTCTGTTCTAGTTCTGTTCTAGTTTGTTCTAGTTTTGTTCTAGTTTGTTCTAGTTCTGTTTTCTAGTTCTGTTCTAGTTCTGTTCTAGTTCTGTTCTAGTTCTGTCTAGTTCTGTTCTAGTTCTGTTCTAGTTCTGTTCTAGTTCTGTTCTAGTTGTATTCTGTTCTAGTTCTGTCCTAGTTCTGTTCTAGTTCTGTTCTAGTTCTGTTCTAGTTCTGTTCTAGTTCTGTTCTAGTTCTGTGCTAGTTCTGTTCTAGTTTCTAGTTCTGTTCTAGTTCTGTTCGTTCTGTTCTAGTTGTTCTAGTTCTGTTCTAGTTCTGTTCTAGTTCTGTTTTTTTTTTTTTTTTTTGTTCTAGTTCTAGTTCTGTTCTAGTTCTGTTCTAGTTCTGTTCTAGTTCTGTTCTAGTTCTGTTCTAGTTCTGTTCTAGTTCTGTTCTAGTTCTGTTCTAGTTTGTTCTAGTTCTGTTCTAGTTCTGTTCTAGTTGTGTTCTAGTTGTGTTCTAGTTCTGTTCTAGTTCTGTTCTAGTTCTGTTCTAGTTCTGTTCTAGTTCTGTTCTAGTTCTGTTCTAGTTCTGTTCTAGTTCTGTTCTAGTTCTGTTCTAGTTCTGTTCTAGTTCTGTTCTAGTTCTGTTCTAGTTCTGTTCTAGTTCTGTTCTAGTTGTTCTAGTTTGTTCTAGTTCTGTTCTAGTCTGTTCTAGTTCTGTTCTAGTTCTGTTCTAGTTCTGTTCTAGTTCTGTAGTTCTGTTCTAGTCTGTTCTAGTTCTGTTCTGTTCTGTTCTAGTTCTAGTTTTGTTCTAGTTCTGTTCTAGTTTGTTCTAGTTCGTTCTAGTTCTGTTCTAGTTCTGTTCTAGTTCTGTTCTAGTTCTGTTCTAGTTGTTCTAGTTTGTTTATTTCTAGTTCTGTTCTAGTTCTGTTCTAGTTCTGTTCTAGTTCTGTTCTAGTTCTGTTCTAGTTTCTGTTCTAGTTCTGTTCTAGTTCTGTTCTAGTTCTGTTCTAGTTCTGTTCTAGTTCTGTTCTAGTTCTGTTTCTAGTTCTGTTCTATGTTCTAGTTCTGTTCTAGTTCTGTTCTAGTTCTGTTCTAGTTCTGTCTAGTTCTGTTCTAGTTCTGTTCTAGTTCTGTTCTAGTTCTGTTCTAGTTCTGTTCTAGTTTGTTCTAGTTCTGTGCTAGTTCTGTTCTAGTTCTGTTCTAGTTCTGTTCTAGTTCTGTTCTGGTTCTGTTCTAGTTCTGTTCTAGTTTGTTCTAGTTCTGTTCTAGTTCTGTTCTAGTTCTGTTCTAGTTCTGTTCTAGTTCTGTTCTAGTTCTGTTCTAGTTCTGTTCTAGTTCTGTTCTAGTTCTGTTCTAGTTCTGTTCTAGTTCTGTTCTAGTTCTGTTCTAGTTCTGTTCTAGTTCTGTTCTAGTGTCTAGTTGTGTTCTAGTTCTGTTCTAGTTCTGTTCTAGTTCTGTTCTAGTTCTGTTCTAGTTCTGTTCTAGTTCTGTTCTAGTTCTGTTCTAGTTCTGTTCTAGTTCTGTTCTAGTTCTGTTCTAGTTCTGTTCTAGTTCTGTTCTAGTTCTGTTCTAGTTCAGTTCTAGTTCAGTTCTAGTTCAGTTCTAGTTCAGTTCTAGTTCAGTTTTAGTTCAGTTCTAGTTCAGTTGTAGTTCAGTTGTAGTTCAGTTCTAGTTCTGTTCTAGTTCTGTTCTAGTTCTGTTCTAGTTCTGTTCTAGTTCTGTTCTAGTTCTGTTCTAATTCTGTTCTAGTTCCTTTCTAGTTCTTTTCTATTTATGTTCTAGTTCTGTTCTAGTTCTATTCTAGTTCTGTTCTAGTTCTGTTCTAGTTCTGTTCTAGTTCTGTTCTAGTTCTGTTCTAGTTCTGTTCTAGTTCCTTTCTAGTTCTTTTCTATTTATGTTCTAGATCTTTTCTATTTATGTTCTAGTTCTGTTCTAGTTCTATTCTAGTTCTGTTTTAGTTCTCTTCTAGTTCTGTTCTAGTTCCTTTCTAGTTCTTTTCTAATTTTGTTTCTGCTTTTGTTCTATCCGAATTCCATTACAGGTCCATTATATGTAAAACGTATCTAATACCTTCCGCCATTTTTTTGACTTTTTGCTCTAAACATGCTTAAGTACATTTATCTGCTAAATATTAGCAACAACTCCTTTCACAAAGCATAAATAGTAATACAAATTTTTAGACACCTTTTCATCAAATTTACAAAAAAGCGGGCTGGCAAAACATGAAAAACAAAATGTAGAAAAAAAATTGAATTTTCAAAAATTTAATAATGTTTATTAACACCACAGGACACGTTACTCCAAAAGAATTTTACGCCTCTTTAACGAAAATTTATTTAAAATAACTTTTTTCATTGTTGACGCCATTTTTTCAAAAATTTAACAAAAAAAATTGCAGAAAATCTCAACATATGTGAGGACACACAGTGAAATTTCGCGCTCATAATTTCAAACAACAGAATTGAAAAAAAGTACACAATAATGCAGTTGGTTGGGTTGGCTGATTATTATGGAAGCTATAATTACATTTTATAAATAATAACAAAAACAACAATAACAAAAAAAATCTAATGAAATTCAGTTGCCACCACAACGGTTACTTCTGTGTTATCCCTTGTATATAGTGTTTGGTTTGTAGATGTTGACTTTATGTCAACATCAATAACTACTATAGTAACAACATCTGAACAATTGTTGCTGCTACACTAGTGGAACGAGTACGAAAACTCATATTAACATCATCATAATCTTCATCATTATGTTTATCGACTTCATCATCATCGCCATCGTCATCAATGCCAAACCCCCCATTGATGTTGCTAAAAAAGCATTTCAATGTTTTGCCAGCCACCATGTAAATGTTCACTGGGGCGTTCACAAAACTGAACAAAAACAAAATGTTTAAGAACAATTTTAGTCCGTTTATGAAATAATTCATTCCCTTTACTTACCAATTCATTCGCATGTTTAATATTACTTCGAATCCTTTTTGTTGTTACTAAAATCTAATGAATTTAAATGCCCTACACTTCTATTTTATTTACTGATGCACTTGTGAAGTAGAACTTTACTTACATTGAACAGAAATCAGGAACCGAGCTAGAACTGAACTAGAACTGAACTAGAACTGAACTAGAACTGAACTAGAACTGAGCTAGAACTGAACTAGAACTGAACTAGAACTGAACTAGAACTGAACTAGAACTGAACTAGAACTGAACTAGAACTGAACTAGAACTAGAACTGAACTAGAACTGAACTAGAACTGAACTAGAACTGAACTAGAACTGAACTAGAACTGAACTAGAACTGAACTAGAACTGAACTAGAACTGAACTAGAACTGAACTAGAACTGAACTAGAACTGAACTAGAACTGAACTAGAACTGAACTAGAACTGAACTAGAACTGAACTAGAACTGAACTAGAACTGAACTAGAACTGAACTAGAACTGAACTAGAACTGAACTAGAACTGAACTAGAACTGAACTAGAACTGAACTAGAACTGAACTAGAACTGAACTAGAACTGAACTAGAACTGAACTAGAACTGAACTAGAACTGAACTAGAACTGAACTAGAACTGAACTAGAACTGAACTAGAATAGAACTAGAACTGAACTGGAATAGAAGTAGAACTGAACTAAAACTGAACTAGAACTGTACTAGAACTGAATTAGAACTGAACTAGAACTGAACTAGAACTGAACTAGAACATAACTAGAACTGAACTAGAACTGAACAAGAACTGAACTAGAACTGAACTAGAACTGAACTACAGCTAAACTAGAACTGAACAAGAACTTAACTGGAACTGAACTAAAACTAAACTCGAACTGAACTAGAAAAAAATTAAAATGGCTTAAAGATAGGGTATAATAGATACGCTATTACCAACAACTTTTTTTATGATATTAATCCCCCTTTATTACACTTTTAAGAGTTTTTGTTGCTTTTATTGTTACAACGTGTTGCATTATTTTGTTTCTTTCTTCTAATAACAGATTTTTAATACTCTTCTAGTATAGAATAAATGAAATAATTTGGTTTGTGGCATAATTGACTGACTCGACTCCTTTTACCTAATAATGTTTTGTTATGATCTCAGTTGTTTTTATCAAGGTTTTGATAATAGAGGACCTCTTGACTATGTTATTATTTGTTCAATAACTTTTATAAAATTTTAAACAATAACTGAAAGTATTTGTTGAAATTAAAGTTTTTAAGAGTTATTATTATCTAGTTGACTAATTTTTGAAGTGTTTCAAAAGATTGTTGAAATATTCCTATAAAAGAAAGCTGCACAAAATTAGAAATTTTATTAAAAACCCGAAATAATTGAAAACCTAATAAACTTTACTAGTAAATGAAAAACCCATTATGCCACAAAAACCAACAAGAGTTCCATAGAACTTAAGACTCCTACTCCTTCTCATTCCTTGTCGAACAAATACACTTCTCTGCTAAAAATCATTCAACATAAATCTGAAGAGTTTAAACATTTAAAATGATTGCATTTAATCGTTCAACGTCACATTTTAATAATTTCATGTGTGCGATCAGTGACCAGCCCCCAATGGCGCCCTTTGGCTAAAACTCATCAATAAATCTCAGGCTAAACTAACAGCGACAACAACTACTATAACAGAAGAGTAAAAAGTTTTTTTATTTTCATCTTGCAATTCTTTTAGACGCAATGACCAAATGGCTACAAGAACAACACGACCAGAGTCTTCGGCCAGACAAGAAGAATGTTTGCAGGCTGGATGCTTTGGCTGGTTCATTTCTTTGGAATCTGTGCATTAGTTCTCATCAATAGTCAGTGAAAGAATTAATGTATGTACTAGAAGACTATAGGGGTTTCAAGTCAGGGAAAATGTATTTGAATAGTATTAGAATTAGGGAACAGAACTACAACGACAACGAAACAAGACAATAACTAGAACAGAACGAGAACAGAACTGGAACAAAACTGGAACAGAACTAGAACAGAACTAGAACAGAACTAGAACAGAACTAGAACAGAACTAGAACAGAACTAGAACAGAACTAGAACAGAACTAGAACAGAACTAGAACAGAACTAGAACAGAACTAGAACAGAACTAGAACAGAACTAGAACAGAACTAGAACAGAACTAGAACAGAACTAGAACAGAACTAAACAGAACTAGAACAGAAACTAGAACAGAACTAGAACAGAACTAGAACAGAACTAGAACAGAACTAGAACAGAACTAGAACAGAACTAGAACAGAACTAGAACAGAACTAGAACAGAACTAGAACAGAACTAGAACAGAACAGAACTAGAACAGAACTAGAACAGAACAGAACAGAACAGAACAGAACTAGAACAGAACTAGAACAGAACTAGAACAGAACTAGAACAGAACTAGAAACAGAACTAGAACAGAACTAGAACAGAACTAGAACAGAACTAGAACAGAACTAGAACAGAACTAGAACAGAACTAGAACTTAACTAGAACAGAACTAGAACAGAACTAGAACAGAACTAGAACAGAACTAGAACAGAACTAGAACAGAACTAGAACAGAACTAGAACTAGAACAGAACTAGAACAGAACTAGAACAGAACTAGAACAGAACTAGAACAGAACTAGAACAGAACTAGAACAGAACTAGAACAGAACTAGAACAGAACTAGAACAGAACTAGAACAGAACTAGAACAGAACTAGAACAGAACTAGAACAGAACTAGAACAGAACTAGAACAGAACTAGAACAGAACTAGAACAGAACTAGAACAGAACTAGAACAGAACTAGAACAGAACTAGAACAGAACTAGAACAGAACTAGAACAGAACTAGAACAGAACTAGAACAGAACAGAACAGAAAAACTAGAACAGAAGTAGAACAGAACTAGAATAGATCAGACAGACAGAACTAGGACAGAACTAGGACAGAACTAGAACAGAACAGAAACAGAACTAGAACAGAACTAGAACAGAACTAGAACAGAACTAGAACAGAACTAGAACAGAACTAGAACAGAACTAGAACAGAACTAGAACAGAACTAGAACAGAACTAGAACAGAACTAGAACAGAACTAGAACAGAACTAGAACAGAACTAGAACAGAACTAGAACTAGAACAGAACTAGAACAGAACTAGAACAGAACTAGAACAGAACTAGAACAGAACTAGAACAGAACTAGAACAGAACTAGAACAGAACCAGAACTAGAACAGAACTAGAACAGAACTAGAACAGAACTAGAACAGAACTAGAACAGAAGTAGAACAAACTAGAACAGAACTAGAACAGAACTAGAACAGAACTAGAACAGAACTAGAACAGAACTAGAACAGAACTAGAACAGAACTAGAACAGAACTAGAACAGAACTAGAACAGAACTAGAACAGAACTAGAACAGAACTAGAACAGAACTAGAACAGAACTAGAACAGAACTAGAACAGAACTAGAACAGAACTAGAACAGAACTAGAACAGAACTAGAACAGAACTAGAACAGAACTAGAACAGAACTAGAACAGAACTAGAACAGAACTAGAACAGAACTAGAACAGAACTAGAACAGAACTAGAACAGAACTAGAACAGAACTAGAACAGAACTAGAACAGAACTAGAACAGAACTAAACAGAACTAGAACAGAACTAGAACAGAACTAGAACAGAACTAGAACAGAACTAGAACAGAACTAGAACAGAACTAGAACAGAACTAGAACAGAACTAGAACAGAACTAGAACAGAACTAGAACAGAACTAGAACAGAACTAGAACAGAACTAGAACAGAACTAGAACAGAACTAGAACAGAACTAGAACAGAACTAGAACAGAACTAGAACAGAACTAGAACAGAACTAGAACAGAACTGAACAGAACTAGAACAGAACTAGAACTAGAACAGAACTAGAACAGAACTAGAACAGAACTAGAACAGAACTAGAACAGAACTAGAACAGAACTAGAACAGAACTAGAACAGAACTAGAAGAACTAGAACAGAACTAGAACAGAACTAGAACAGAACAGAACTAGAACAGAACTAGAACAGAACTAAACAGAACTAGAACAGAACTAGAACAGAACTAGAACAGAACTAGAACAGAACTAGAACAGAACTAGAACAGAACTAGAACAGAACTAGAACAGAACTAGAACAGAACTAGAACAGAACTAGAACAGAACTAGAACAGAACTAGAACAGAACTAGAACAGAACTAGAACAGAACTAGAACAGAACTAGAACAGAACTAGAACAGAACTAGAACAGAACTAGAACAGAACTAGAACAGAACTAGAACAGAACTAGAACAGAACTAGAACAGAACTAGAACAGAACTAGAACAGAACTAGAACAGAACTAGAACAGAACTAGAACAGAACTAGAACAGAACTAGAACAGAACAGAACTAGAACAGAACTAGAACAGAACTAGAACAGAACTAGAACAGAACTAGAACAGAACTAGAACAGAACTAGAACAGAACTAGAACAGAACTAGAAACAGAACTAGAACAGAACTAGAACAGAACTAGAACAGAACTAGAACAGAACTAGAACAGAACTAGAACAGAACTAGAACAGGAACTAGACAGAACTAGAACAGAACTAGAACAGAACTAGAACAGAACTAGAACACTAGACCCTAGAACAGAACTAGAACCATAATGGAAAAGGATACGGTTAGTTAGGAATTAATTTTTCCTTGTTACAGAACCCCTATTTGGATAGTTATATGGCGTCTGAGAAACTAAAAATTATGATTTGTTTCCTTTTTTTGCTGGAAACTGGTATTAAAGGCAAACAGTAAGTAGTTTTTGTCCATTCGCAAAGTCTTGTAAAACTTAAGTGTTAAACAAACAAGTCCCTTTTCTTACGCTCCTTTCTCGTCGTTGCCATTATGTGATGTCTTTGTGGCTATTAAAAAATGCTGGCCAGTGTATTTCAAATGTTTACGATTACTCATTTCTCTGCTCTGGTTTTGCAAGCAGTCATGGATGGTACTTTGGCTAAATGAAAAAATCCATAACAGACTTTTATGTTTTTCCTTACGATGTATTATTTATCATTTCTTTAAGCAATTTTTCATGTGATATACATTTATATAATAAGAAAAAAATGAGAAAAAAATTCTCACTACAACAGCATCTTGGTCCAGTTCCAATATTAACATGAATATTTCATATGGAATATTAAGGATTGCCAAGTGTTCTTTTAACCTTCTGCAGATTTAAAAATGATATGAATTCCGCGAAAAACTTACGGAATAGTCTACTTAAAAAAGCAAAGTATAGAGTTTTTAGATGAACATAAATAGTTCAAGATTAATTATTTTATCTAATTTAGAATTATGTTTCCCACGTAACTAAACAATTGTGTATATTGACAACTCTGTTTACAAACATACACTTATTTTTTACGTTGGTGGTCTACTACCATCCTGTTTCCTCAGGATTTCATTATTTCAAATTCCTCTATGTTTTTTATGGTGAGAATGAACTCATAAAACTTAACGTATTGTTTGTATTTTGTTACGAATAGTATGTGATAAATATATTCCAAAAACCAACAGCAGAAACTCCATAAAAATCGAAATGATGCATAAACATTGAAGACACTACTTCTTATTCCTCAAAAAAAGGAAAAAAACTTTTGTTTCTTCGTTTATTTGTTTATTTATACATATAGTTGCGTGTTTATGGCCCATAATTCACTATTTCGTTGATTTCACCATACAATTCATACGGTTCGGGGTGAATAAATATAAATGTCAAAAATTGCCAAGTTATTGGCAGAACTTGGATACGAGATGTATTTTTTTCTTTAATTTTCTTAAAATATTAAAGATGTATTTTTAAAGAGTAAAGTGAATATCATCGCATATAAGACAGTTTTAGAATCTTGAGTTTGCTGGTAGTAGACCTTTAGATGGTACCACCGATTAAAGTAGTGCCATTATAACTGAACTAGATCTGAATTAGAAAGAACTAGAATACAAAAAAAAAGAACTAGACTTGAAATAGAACTGAACTAGAACTGAACTAGAACTGAACTAGAACTGAACAGAACTGAACTAGAACTGAACTAGAACTGAACTAGAACTGAACTAGAACTGAATTAGAACTGAACTAGAACTGAACTAGAACTGAACTAGAACTGAACTAGAACTGAACAAGAACTGATCTTCAACTGAACTAGAACTGAACTAGAATTGAACCAGAACTGAACTGAAATAGAACTGAACTAGAACTGAACTAGAACTGAACTAGAACTGAACTAGAACTGAACTAGAACTGAACTAGAACTGAACTAGAACTGAACTAGAACTGAACTAGAACTGACTAGAACTGAACTAGAACTGAACTAGAACTGAACTAGAACTGAACTAGAACTGAACTAGAACTGAACTAGAACTGAACTAGAACTGAACTAGAACTGAACTAGAACTGAACTAGAGCTGAACTAGAACTGAACTAGAACTGAACTAGAACTGAACTAGAACTGAACTAGAACTGAACTAGAACTGAACTAGAACTGAACTAGAACTGAACTAGAACTGAACTAGAACTGAACTAGAACTGAACTAGAACTGAACTAGAACTGAACTGAACTGAACTAGAACTGAACAAGAACTGATCTTCAACTGAACTAGAACTGAACTAGAATTGAACCAGAAACTGAACTGAAATAGAACTGAACTAGAACTGAATTAGAACTGAACTAGAACTGAACTCGAACTGAACTAGAACTGAACTGAACTGAACTAGAACTGAACAGAACTGAACTAGAACTGAACTAGAACTGAACTAGAACTGAACTAGAACTGAACTAGAACTGAACTAGAACTGAACTAGAACTGAACTAGAAACTGAACTAGAACTGAACTAGAACAGAACTGAACTAGAACTGAACTAGAACTGAACTAGAACTGAACTAGAACTGAACTAGAACTGAACTAGAACTGAACTAGAACTGAACTAGAACTGAACAAGAAACTGATCTTCAACTGAACTAGAACTGAACTAGAATTGAACAGAACTGAACTGAAATAGAACTGAACTAGAACTGAATTAGAACTGAACTAGAACTGAACTAGAACTGAACTAGAACTGAACTAGAACTGAACTAGAACTGAACTAGAACTGAAATAGAACTGAACTAGAACTGAACTAGAACTGAACAAGAATGATCTTCAACTGAACTAGAACTGAACTAGAATTGAACCAGAACTGAACTGAAATAGAACTGAACTAGAACTGAATTAGAACTGAACTAGAACTGAACTAGAACTAGAACTGAACTAGAACTGAACAAACTAGAATGAACTAGAACTGAACTAGAACTGAACTAGAACTGAACTAGAACTGAACTAGAACTGAAATAGAACTGAACTAGAACTGAACTAGAACTGAACAAGAACTGATCTTCAACTGAACTAGAACTGAACTAGAATTGAACCAGAACTGAACTGAAATAGAACTGAACTAGAACTGAATTAGAACTGAACTAGAACTGAACTAGAACTGAACTAGAACTGAACTAGAACTGAATTAGAACTGAACTAGAACTGAACTAGAACTGAACTAGAACTGAACTAGAACTGAACTAGAACTGAACTAGAACTGAACTAGAACTGAACTAGAACTGAACTAGAACTGAACTAGAACTGAACTAGAACTGAACTAGAACTGAACTAGAACTGAACTAGAACTGAACTAGAACTGAACTAGAACTGAACTAGAACTGAACTAGAACTGAACTAGAACTGAACTAGAACTGAACTAGAACTGAACTAGAACTGAACTAGAACTGACTGAACTGAAACTGAACTAGAACTGAACTAGAACTGAACTAGAACTGAAGAACTGAACTAGAACTGAACTAGAACTGAACTAGAACTGAACTAGAACTGAACTAGAACTGAACAAGAACTGATCTTCAACTGAACTAAAACTGATTATAATTGAACCAGAACTGAACTGAAATGAACTGAACTAGAACTGAATTAGAACTGAACTAGAACTGAACTAGAACTGAACTAGAACTGAACTAGAACTGAACTAGAACTGAACTAGAACTGAACTAGAACTGAACTAGAACTGAACTAGAACTGAACTAGAACTGAACTAGAACTGAACTAGAACTGAACTAGAACTGAACTAGAACTGAACTAGAACTGAACTAGAACTGAACTAGAACTGAACTAGAACTGAACTAGAACTGAACTAGAACTGAACTAGAACTGAACTAGAACTGAACTAGAACTGAACTAGAACTGAACTAGAACTGAACTAGAACTGAACTAGAACTGAACTAGAACTGAACTAGAACTGACTAGAACTGAACTAGAACTGAACTAGAACTGAACTAGAACTGAACTAGAACTGAACTAACTGAACTGAAGAACTGAACAAGAACTGATCTTCAACTGAACTAGAACTGAACTAGAATTGAACCAGAACTGAACTGAAATAGAACTGAACTAGAACTGAATTAGAACTGAACTAGAACTGAACTAGAACTGAACTAGAACTGAACTAGAACTGAACTAGAACTGAACTAGAACTGAACTAGAACTGAACTAGAACTGAACTAGAACTGAACTAGAACTGAACTAGAACTGAACTAGAACTGAACTAGAACTGAACTAGAACTGAACTAGAACTGAACTAGAACTGAACTAGAACTGAACTAGAACTGACTAGAACTGAACTAGAACTGACTAGAACTGAACTAGAACTGAACTAGAACTGAACTAGAACTGACCTAGACTGAACTAGAACTGAACTAGAACTAAACTAGAACTGAACTAGAACTGAACTAGAACTGAACTAGAACTGAACTAGAACTGAACTAGAACTGAACTAGAACTGAACTAGAACTGAACTAGAACTGAACTAGAACTGAACTAGAACTGAACTAGAACTGAACTAGAACTGAACTAGAACTGAACTAGAACCAGAACTGAACGAGAACTGAACTAAACTTAACTAGAACCTGAACTAGAACTGAACTAGAACATAACTAGAACTGAACTAGAACTGAACTAGAACTGAACTAGAACTGAACTAGAACTGAACTAGAACTGAACTAGAACTGAACTGAACTAGGACTGAACTAGAACTGAACTAGAACTGAACTAGAACTGAACTAGGACTGAACTAGAACTGAACTAGAACTGAACTAAAACTGAACTAGAACTGAACTAGAACTGAACTAGAACTGAACTACCAACTGAACTAGAACTGAACTAGAACTGAACTAGAACAGAACTAGAACTGAACTAGAACTGAACTAGAACTGACTAGAACTGAACTGAACTAGGACTGAACTAGAACTGAACTAGAACTGAACTAGAACTGAACTAGAACTGAACTAGAATTGAACCAGAACTGAACTAGAACTGAACTACAACTGAACTAGAACTGAACTAGAACTGAACTAGAACTGAACTAGAACTGAACTAGAACTGAACTAGAACTGAACTAGAACTGAACTAGAACTGAACTAGAATTGAACTAGAACTGAACTAGAATTGAACTAGAACTGAACTAGAACTGAACTAGAACTGAACTAGAACTGAACTAGAACTAGAACTGAACTAGAACTGAACTAGAACTGAACTAGAACTGAACTAGAACTGAAGTTGAACTGAACTAGAACTGAACTAGAACTGAACTAGAACTGAACTAGAACTGAACTAGAACTGAACTAGAACTGAACTAGAACTGAACTAGAACTGAACTAGAACTGACTAGAACTGAACTAGAACTGAACTAGTAACTGAACTAGAACTGACTAGAACTGAACTAGAACTGACTAGAACTGAACTAGAACTCAACTAGAACTCAACTAGAACTGAACTAGAACTGAACTAGAACTGAACTAGAACTGAACTTAGAACTGAACTAGAACTGAACTAGAACTGAACTAGAACTGAACTAGAACTGAACTAGAACTCAACTAGAACTGAACTAGAACTCAACTAGAACTGAACTAGAACTGAACTAGAACTGAACTAGAACTCAACTAGAACTCAACTAGAACTCAACTAGAAATGAACTAGAACAGAACTAGAACAGAACTAGAACAGAACTAGAACAGAACTAGAACAGAACTAGAACAGAACTAGAACAGAACTAGAACAGAACTAGAACAGAACTAGAACAGAACTAGAACAGAAGTAGAACTAGAACAGAACTAGAACAGAACTAGAACAGAACTAGAACAGAACTAGAACAGAACTAGAACTGAACTAGAACTGAACTAGAACTGAACTAGAACTGAACTAGAACTGAACTAGAACTGAACTACAACTGAACTAGAAATGAACCAGAACTGAACTACAGCTGAATTATAACCGCACCGTTTTTGTTTTATTATAATTAAGATAAACTGTAGAAAGTAAATACATACAGATTCTTTTGAATGATTCGTTTTATACCAGGAAATCAAGTTAAAATGATCATTGTTTATGTAACAATTAGTCGCATGTGGTACCAAATTAATTTTTCTAAATAAATTTGTTAGCAATTGTCATAGAATTTATATTAAGAACCCTAATAATTGTGCAACAAAAGAAAGCTGAAAATTTGTTTGCCATTCAAATTTATGATCTTAAAAACAGCTGCTAATTTAACTATCGTGCTGGGCTTTTTCTAACCCAATACAAATCCAAATCACAAAAACTGTGACTTATTTTTGACTACGTACTCAATTGGCCGTAAAATCAAAAAATAAAAACTACAAAACAACAACAGTTTCAATTTAAAACAAATTCCATTTAACACTTATTGAAGATTTCCGGTTTCCTGTTTGGTATTTAGTTTAGAGTGTTTTGTATTTGAGACAATTTGGCTCATTCCAAGATAAATTCCAGTTAAATGGCCTAAATATACTATGTTTGTTGTTGGTGAGATTGTAGACAAAATTTTGACACCTTGTTAAAATTGTACAACCAACAGGATATTTTGCACATGCCACAAACTGCGCAATTATGGTTTTGTAGTTATTAGCCCACTACCACCACCAGCATACAAACGCTTACCAGCAAACGGACGGACCCTCTTGCTGATGGTGTGCGTGTTGCAAGAATAACAAAGAATGGCCAACCAAAGTGATACATAAGCAAACCGGCCGGCCATCCAGTCAGATGAAGTAACAGCCAACCAAGATTCATAAACATTTTCTTTTTAGCACGCCTCTGCAAAAACACTCGCACACACACTTTGTTTGATATCATCATGTGGCTCCGTTTATAGCTCATACCCATTTGAAAAACCAGACTGACTATGCGGCCAAAAACGAAGAAACACAATAAAATAAAGAATGCAAACAAACACCCCAGCTAAAGAAGCTGTCTTCTTTCTTTACGAGCACATTTGTTGGATATTTTGCCAAAATGGAAATTTTCTATGTGTTTTGTCTCGTTTCTCATGTGCAAAGACGACGCACGCGTTTCATAGCGGGTGTTTTTTTATTTTTGTACTTTTCATGTTGTTTCATTGTATGCTGGTGGAAGTGTGCGTGTGTATGTTGGTGTTTGTCAACTCCTTGCAACAAATCCTTTTTTTGCGAGTTTTTAATTGAGGGGCATTTAACCGATGTTTTGTTCGTTGTTAAACAAACCTTTAAACAACAATTGTTTTATTTCCGTTTATTCTGTTACCATGGCCTTTAGTGTATCATTGTCATTTGTCATAGGTTTTGTATAATTTATCATTTTCTTTTGAAAACCCCTGTTAGTTGGTTTATTATATTTAGAAATCCATTAGATAAACTCGATTTTATTGAGTAATTTAGTATGCTACTTTTACTGACACTTCAATATACATGCCCTAGTCGGCAGGGCGGGAAGTAATTAGAAAGTAATGGATCTAGCTTCCAACTTCACTTCACGTTTCTATGACTCTAGCTCCAGCAGAAACAATAAAATGAATTTCACTACCAAGATCCACATAACAGATCATCAGTAGGTATCGGTGCAATCATTGAACCTACATATTAAATACATAACCATTCTCTTTACCCCTCATTTTCCAAAGAACGGTAACAGGGTTCCTACACTTTAGCCATTAATTGCCTGAGTTTTTAAATGTCTGAGTGTTAAAGATCTAAATCATACTAATTTAAACCTACTTGTTAGGAAATGTTAGGAGACTGCTTAATCTCAAAAACAAGGAATCTCGGTTTTTACTTAAAATTCCAACTTGGTCCGAAACAGTTCTCAACTAAATGTTAGGATGAAATATTACAACCCATTTAAGAATTAACGGACAATTGTATCTTCACTCTCAAATGACCCGAAATTCAATCAGCCAAATATTGTCAACCCATTTATAATTCTGAACAATATTGAACAAGAATTGAACTAGTACTGAACCAGAACTGAACTAGAACTGAACTAGAACTGAAGTAGAACTGAAGTAGAACTGAAGTAGAACTGAAGTAGAACTGAACTAGAACTGAACTAGAACTGAACTAGAACTGAACTAGAACTGTACTAGAACTGAACTAGAACTGAACTAGAACTGAACTAGAACTGAACTAGAAACTGAACTAGAACTGAACTAGAACTGAACTAGAACTGAACTAGAACTGAACTAGAACTGAACTAGAACTGAACTAGAACTGAACTAGAACTGAACTAGAACTGAACTAGAACTGAACTAGAACTGAACTAGAACTGAACTAGAACTGAACTAGAACTGAACTAGAACTGAACTAGAACTGAACTAGAACTGAACTAGAACTGAACTAGAACTGAACTAGAACTGAACTAGAACTGAACTAGAACTGAACTAGAACTGAACTAGAACTGAACTAGAACTGAACTAGAACTGAACTGAACTGAACTAGAACTGAACTAGAACTGAACTAGAACTGAACTAGAACTGAACTAGAACTGAACTAGAACTGAACTAGAACTGAACTAGAACTGAACTAGAACTGAACTAGAACTGAACTAGAACTGAACTAGAACTGAACTAGAACTGAACTAGAACTGAACTAGAACTGAACTAGAACTGAACTAGAACTGAACTAGAACTGAACTAGAACTGAACTAGAACTGAACCAGAACTGAACTAGAACTGAACTAGAACTGAACTAGAACTGAACTAGAACTGAACTAGAACTGAACTAGAACTGAACTAGAACTGAACTAGAACTGAACTAGAACTGAACTAGAACTGAACTAGAACTGAACTAGAACTGAACTAGAACTGAACTAGAACTGAACTAGAACTGAACTAGAACTAAACTAGAACTGAACTAGAACTGAACTAGAACTGAACTAGAACTGAACTAGAACTGAACTAGAACTAGAACTGAACTAGAACTGAACTAGAACTGAACCAGAACTGAACTAGAACTGAACTGAACTAGAACTGAAGAGACTTTCGGCTAATGCTGTATTTACACGAATCAATTATATTCTGTAGAGATCTCTTGCGATCGTCTGATCAGATTTCATGGAATGGTGGCATATTACATCTTCATTTCCAGTCGCCCCTTTTTAAACGAATCTCAGAATGACTAAGTCTGAGGTATACAGGCACGACTATACAAAAATGTGCTCTATGCAAAGGTGGAACATGCGAAGGGGACATTGGAACGCTGAAATTTTTTTCTCTATCATTAAAAGTCTTTCGCAAAAATTAGATCCAAATAACTTTTGAGCGATATTATTCCTGATATTCCCTCGGGAATACTGATTAGAAATTTAAAGGAACTAATTCCAGGAAACTAAATGTCTGAACAATGAACGATAATTTTTTTCATAGATCGCTATCTGTTATTATGCAGGATCGTTAAGACCCTTTCTAACATTACTAATAGAAAAGCATCTATATATTCGTAATCTTTAGAACTAAGATCTTGATTAATCAGATTTGTACTTCACAACTTTTCTCACCTCTTGAAGGAAAACAATTTTGTGGTTAATTTATGTTTCTGCTCTGGAATTGAAAAAGTAGAAATAATAATAATAAAAAAACAATTAAAAACATGTCACCCAAACAAATAAACAAACTTGTCAACCTTTATGCTAATAATTATCACATCTTATCTACTACCTTCACAAACAAATCTGCATATCCTTTTAATGCTTCTTTTTTAATTTTTCTCACTCTTTCTCTTTTGTAAACCTTTTTTATTTCCTTTTATCTTTCACTCTCTCTCTCTCTCTCTTTGCCTTGGCTCTTCCTCTTTTCTTTCCTTTGACGCTTGCTGTTTATGAGTTTTGCTTAACCCATGTTTGCGTTGACATATTTATTGCTCAGCATGATCTAATATTCGCAGTTTTGCAAGTTTCTTTGTGTCATCTTTATTATTGTCATTTATTACTTTTTGTTCTTTTTTTCCCTTTAACTTTTTTTTCCTATTTGTGTGAGTGATTGTATCCTCTTTTGTTTGAGTTATTGTTGTTGTTGTCTCTTGTAATTTGTCGCTGTGGGATGTTGTTTTGGCTAAATTTGTTTTTCTTTTTGTGTCATGACATTTGGATTTCTTTGCAGTTGAGTTCAATCCCATGTCCTTTTCCTTTGATGTGGGGTGGGAGTTATATTCTAATACAAATGTAATTAGTTTTCCATGTAATTGTAATTAAGGTTTAAAAAAGGATATTAACCTTGGGCTTTCCAATTGAAAATTAAATTTTGAAAAAGGAATATGTGTGAGAGTATTTATGTTTAGGAAGTGGTTTAAAGATAATTACTAGAATTGCATTTGAGAGTACAATGCTGGAACTTCCATATTTTGGAATATTCAAAAGTTGCTACTCCAAATCCGCAGAAGATGTTTGTCTTTATAATAACGAAGGCCATTTCGGTGTTTGCTGAACTAGAACTGAACCTGAACTAAACTAGAACTGAACTAGAACTGACTAGAACTGAACTAGAACAGAACTAGAACAGAACTAGAACAGAACTAGAACAGAAACTAGAACAGAACTAGAACAGAACTAGAACTAGAACTAGAACTGAACTAGAACTGAACTAGAACTGAACTAGAACTGAACTAGAACTGAACTAGAACTGAACTAGAACTGAACTAGAACTAGAACTAGAACAGAACTAGAACTGAACTAGAACTGAACTAGAACTGAACTAGAACTGAACTAGAACTGAACTAGAACTGAACTAGAACTGAACTAGAACTGAACTAGAACTGAACTAGAACTGAACTAGAACTGAACTAGACGACTAGAACTGAACTAGAACTGAACTAGAACTGAACTAGAACTGAACTAGAACTGAACTAGAACTGACTAGAACTGAACTAGAACTGAACTAGAACTGAACTAGAACGGAACTAAACTGAACTAGAACGAACTAGAACTGAACTAGAACTGAACTAGAACTGAACTAGAACTGAACTAGAACTGAACTAGAACTGAACTAGAAACTGAACTAGAACTGAACTAGAACTGGAACAGAACTAGAACTGAACTAGAACTGAACTGGAAACAGAACTAGAACTGAACTAGAACTGAACTAGAACTAGAACTGAACTAGAACTAACCTAGAACTGAACTAGAACTGAACAAGAACTGAACTAGAACTGAACTAGAACTGAACTAGAACTGAACTAGAACTGAACTAGAACTGAACTAGAACTGAACTAGAACCGAACTAGAACTGACTAGAACTGAACTAGAACTGAACTAGAACTGAACTAGAACTGAACTAGAAGTGAACTAGAACCGAACTAGAACTGAACTAGAACTGAACTAGAACTGAACTAGAACTGAACTAGAACTGAACTAGAACTGAACTAGAACTGAACTAGAACTGAACTAGAACCGAACTAGAACTGAACTAGAACTGAACTAGAAACTGAACTTGAACTGAACTAGAACTGAACTAGAACTGAACTAGAACTGAACTAGAACTGAACTAGAACTGAACTAGATCTGAACTAGAACTGAACTAAAACTGAACTAGAACTGAACTAGAACTGAACTAGAACTGAACTTGAACTGAACTAGAACTGAACTGGAACAGAACTAGAACTGAACTAGAACTGAACTAGAACTGAACTAGAACTGAACTAGAACTGAACTAGAACTGAACTAGAACTGAACTAGAACTGAACTAGAACTGAACTAGAACTGAACTAGAACTGAACTAGAACTGAACTAGAACTGAACTAGAACTGAACTAGAACTGAACTAGAACTGAACTAGAACTGAACTAGAACTGAACTAGAACTGAACTAGAACTGAACTAGAACTGAACTAGAACTGAACTAGAACTGAACTAGAACTGAACTAGAACTGAACTAGAACTGAACTAGAACTGAACTAGAACTGAACTAGAACTGAACTAGAACTGAACTAGAACTGAACTAGAACTGAACTAGAACTGAACTAGAACTGAACTAGAACTGAACTAGAACTGAACTAGAACTGAACTAGAACTGAACTAGAACTGAACTAGAACTGAACTAGAACTGAACTAGAACTGAACTAGAACTGAACTAGAACTGAACTAGAACTGAACTAGAACTGAACTAGAACTGAACTAGAACTGAACTAGAACTGAACTAGAACTGAACTAGAACTGAACTAGAACTGAACTAGAACTGAACTAGAACTGAACTAGAACTGAACTAGAACTGAACTAGAACTGAACTAGAACTGAACTAGAACTGAACTAGAACTGAACTAGAACTGAACTAGAACTGAACTAGAACTGAACTATAACTGAACTATAACTGAACTATAACTGAACTAGAACTGAACTAGAACTGAACTAGAACTGAACTAGAACTGAACTAGAACTGAACTAGAACTGAACTAGAACTGAACTAGAACTGAACTAGAACTGAACTAGAACTGAACTAGAACTGAACTAGAACTGAACTAGAACCGAACTAGAACTGAACTAGAACTTAACTAGAACTGAACTAGAACTAGAACTGAACTAGAACCGAACTAGAACCGAACTAGAACTGAACTAGAACTGAACTAGAACTGAACTAGAACCGAACTAGAACTAAACTAGAACTGAACTAGAACTGAACTAGAACTGAACTAGAACTGAACTAGAACTGAACTAGAACTGAACTAGAACTGAACTAGAACCGAACTAGAACTGAACTAGAACTGAACTAGAACTGAACTTGAACTGAACTAGAACTGAACTAGATCTGAACTTGAACTGAACTAGAACTGAACTAGATCTGAACTAGAACTGAACTAGAACTGAACTAGAACTGAACTAGATCTGAACTAGAACTGAACTAGAACTGAACTAGAACTGAACTAGAACTAAACTAGAACTGAACTAGAACTGAACTAGAACTGAACTAGAACTGAACTAGAACTGAACTAGAACCGAACTAGAACTGAACTAGTACTGAACTAGAACTGAACTAGAACAGAACTAGAACTGAACTAGAACTGAACTAGAACTGAACTAGAACTGAACTGGAACTGAACTAGAACTGAACTAGAACTGAACTAGAACTGAACTAGAACTAAACTAGAACTGAACTAGAACTGAACTAGAACTAAACTAGAACTAAACTAGAACTGAACTAGAACTGAACTAGAACTGAACTAGAACTGAACTAGAACTAAACTAGAACTGAACTAGAACTAAACTAGAACTGAACTAGAACTGAACTGCACTAGAGCTGAACTAGAACTGAACTAGAACTGAACTGAACTAGAACTGAATTAGAACTGAACTAGTACTGAACTAGAACTGAACTACAACTGAACTAGAACTGGAATAGAGCTAAACAAGAACTAGCCTAGAACTTAACTAGAATTTAACTATGTATAACTGAACTAGTTTAATTAATCCACCATTTTCTCAAGATTTAATTGACTGATTTATTTTATTAACAAATTAATTTCTTTACATAAAATTCACACTATTTAGTAGTGATTAGTGATTGTCTCCTCACTCCCCACCTCCTCCTCCTGGTTGCAACCCCTGATCAAGCGTTTCTTTCTATTTCCTACTTTTATTAATTAATTTTTAACCATATTTCTGGTGTTAACTGGTACTTTTTTAATTATTATTTTCAAATATAAATTGTAAACACACATTTTTTTTCGTCATAATTTATTACATTTTCTAGCTTATAATTTTTCATTAGTACACCATACAGCCAACAACATGCTCTTGCGTCGCAGCGGCCAACTAGGAACGGGGGGGCTTATACATAGCTACGAATGTATGCAAGTTTAATTTTGTTATGATGTTCCATTTAAAATACGAAAATTATTTCCATGAAACCCTAATAATTGTCTACGAAATGAAACGGCAAATAAAAGAAAAAAACCTAAACAAAAGTTTCAAACTGTGAAATGCATTCTTATTTATGGAAAAATATTAATGAAAAGAATGAACAACAACAGTTCGGGAAGATGGAAAAACATGAAAACTATATAGAATGAAGAAAATACATAATAACAAGAATTTTAATGAAAATGATAAATGCATACAAATTGAAAATATGTTTTATTTAAATATTATGTAATTACATTGATATTTACATTCTATAGAAAATGTAATTAAAAAATGTGTTTCTTTTTTTTTTGTCTGAGTAAGATGATTTATAATTTTAAATGTAGAAACTGTTGATAATTTAAGGAAAAAAGGTTCCATGGACCAAATGTGTTCTAAAATGCTCAGGCTAATAAACTTGCGACTTTTTTAAGGAAATTGTTTGAATTTGAATTTTTTTTTTAGATAAGAGAAAGTGGATTGTAAAAAGGGATCGGGTTCAAGTTAGATTATGTATAATATATAAAATTGGCCCCTTATTGGGCCTGTTATGCGTTCCTTCAAATGGAAAATGTTGGTGGAAAATACGATGTTCAGAAAATCAGTGTCCTGGACGAGGATCTTTAAAATTTTCCAAACAGTATTCGTGTGGAATGTTGCATCTGTAATAACATTGCAAGTTGGGCAATAACTATGACCGTATTAAAAAGTTACGCTATCCTCTTGGCATGTTCTATATTCACCTGAAACCATTCGACCAATTTTGAATA
Source organism: Lucilia sericata (assembly GCF_015586225.1). Lineage (NCBI taxonomy): Eukaryota > Metazoa > Arthropoda > Insecta > Diptera > Calliphoridae > Lucilia > Lucilia sericata. Next base: position 229,977 of record NW_023994542.1, on the reverse strand, counting down.
GTTGTGCCCGTAAGCCTACGTAATGTCCACTCAGAATATGTATCATAGTACTAACTTCAGACTTTCTTATTCGGTAGACGATTCTACATAGGGTTAACCCATATGATCTTGTCGGTTACACCCACTGTTTCATTATTGCAAGTGGCCGTATGGGATTCATCCCTCATTGTGTCGAACGATTTTGCAGTTTATACACTCTTTTGTTACCCGATTATTCCCGAGTGGTCTGGTACCCGTACCCTTACCTCTGGAAGAGTATAGACCTTAATAACTTTTGTTTCTTAGTTTACAATATAGACCCGTTAGTCCTCACAGTTTAGATCTATCTGTGCGACAATGGATTCCTTCAGGTATTTGCTCTAATGATTCGCTTAACCATGATATTCTATCTGGAAGCAGTGACTGAAAGTACTCAACAAAATTTGTCTTACTCTTCGCGTAGTGGGGCGCCAGTATATGTTGGGGAAGTTCTCGGTGCTGTTGCCATCACAACAGGATGCATATGGTTTCATGCTACGCGACTTTTGGTTGAGGTGCACCACTCAACTTGTCGGGCAATTATTGGGTTCGAATTGACTTTGGAAATTCCTACATCCTTTGTCATATTATCTGACATAAAGATGGATCCTGATTTATTGGCGTGGTATTTCGGTGTACCAAATACGTCTCTAGGTGCAATTGCTGAATCAACAGAGTCATCGCAGTAGTGTGGTTACGCGGGCTTTAAAAGGTTAAGGAATGTACTGGAATTGGTCATTAGTTCATGGGGATTGCATTTTAAATAATACAATCTTTCATGACATCAAAGGATTTCACCTGATGTTGGCGTAATCTCAAATTCTATTGATTTTAGACCAGTGATTGATTTTTTCTTGTCGGAGTATGCATTAGGATTGATCCCACCCGTTAAATAAGGCCATCAAGGCAGGTGTTCACGTTAAGCACATAGAAATCTCTATATGATGTCTCCATTTCAGTTTTCAGTCAAGGATACATCTAAATAATGAACTCTGTCGGTCAGCGATATCTTCTTGCCCAGGAAATTAGGGTTCAAAGTAATCAGGAATTTTATCATTCTTATGAAAAGAAAGATTTCGATCTTCGCCGGCTTAACATTTATCTACATATATCGGTTGATCCCAGCCGTTCAGTTATTATGACATCCTCTTCATAGCAGACATGTCTAATTAATCGATCTCTTTGATAATTTTCTGATTGTGTTTCGCATTTTCAATCAAATCACGACGAAATAGGCCTGTTGAATTTCCACGGGTGCAAAAATTAACCAAATAAAATCTTACGACTTTCGACCGTAAAACTTTCAGAGAATCTAAGATGACCAACGAGAACTCTATTTAAAGATTCGATTGAATAACGTACATTGAAGAAGTCGGGAAAATGTAAGTTTAGTTTGGAGTTTGTGCCAAAAAAAATGTCCACCGTTGGGGTTCAATAGATATACGCATAGTTAGAACGATGTTAGCAAATCCAACTTTCAGATAATATAAAAGCAGTTTGAAAAATATTGACTAAACTAACAAGGATAAGGCATTTAGAAGCAGTATAAGAGATGATTGATCTGCCAACCATAGTCTTCGTGATAATAAATACGATAAACGATCGTGTACACTGAAGATTCCAGACTGTCATAAAGACTTTTTACCAAAAGATCAAAGAAATGAGTGTTACAAATCTAGATGTCAAGTAGTTTCTCTAGAATCAAACCTCTTGCTTATATAGTTTGTTTCTGAACGCCGTTATTGCAATTCTATTCCACGGAAATTGTGGGTAACTGATTAAGCTGCTTTCAATATAACAACAACGAGTGTGGGTGGGGGTTATCAACTACGTGATCTAGGTGCCAAGTAGTTTCTCTAGGATCAGACATCTTGCTTACATCGTTTGTTTCTGAATGCCGTCATTGCATCAACAAAGATAAAGTACACTGATGTAACTTTGGAAAATTGTCTGAACATACAGGGATCGGAGTTGAAATTATTATCGAAGTAACCGATCTCTTTATTTCTGCTTCTTGAATATCCATAGTGTGAGTGGACTTCAAAGCAGATGCAGTGAGAGTATTAAATCAGCGTTTGCATAGCAGAATAGCGAGTTCTACAGAACGCTGTTTCGGAGATTATATAAACTTATTACCAACATAGAGTTTGTTAGATCTATGGACCTCATCAGTTGCGCCATCTTCCCACAAAATACTACTAACAGTGAGAGTCGTAAATCAGCGTTTGCATAGCAGAATAGTGAGTTCTACAGGACGCTGTTTCGGAGATTATATAAACTAATTACCGACGTAGAGTTTAGTAGATCTATAAACCTCATCAGTTGCGCCAGTTACGCCCACAAAATACTACTAACAATGCTGTGAGAGTTGTGACATTGCAATCTCACTCGAATTGTACGACATGGATTATGTGAAAGATACCCTGATAAGATTCCAAAATGCTAACCGAAATTGCGACACACGTAGCTTGCCAATTACCTCTTCACAATGAAACGAAGATTCTTCTAGTTAAGGAACTTAAAATTTTCCTAACAAAACATTTATCTTGTGCTGTCATAAAAGTGATGTAAGTTTCACGAAGAATATGGGGAAGGATTTTCTATTCACGAAGAAACATACAGAGGACTGTATATGATCTTTTTTAATGATATTATTCTCGATTATTCTAGCTGTTGGTGATACTTGGAACCTATCTATCCTCCTATGACAGGAACAGGTGAAGAATATCAGCTACGAAAACCTATTAGTAGTTTTAGCTCATCAGAGGTCTAAATAAATATTGATCGGTCAAGTATATTTCATGGAATTTATGACGTCATAACAACCTTAACGAAAGTATCTAAACAAATTTGTCAGATGTGGAGATATGTTCTTAGTGGATCCACAAAATGCATTCGAACGACTAAATTAAAGAGGCTAAATACGTTCATAGTATTTACATTAATTTCAACCAGATTTGAAAGATAAGAATCGCAAGGCTAAACTACCAGAGCAATTTAAAGAAGAACACATTTTAAAATGAAAATCGTAAAGATGTAATCCGTTTCATTTTCGATAACCTTGAATTATAGAATGTAAAAAATTAAAACTAGCTAGAAAAGCACAAAAAAACAACAATTTATTCAAGCGGAATTCAAATCAATTTAAAATAAATCAACTCTGCTAAAAAGAAAGAAAGAACAAACGAAGAATGAATGACTAACTAACTAATATGAATGACGACTGACTGATTGCTCACCACGGTTTTGCGTATTTATATATGTATGTGTAATCGAAGCCCTTTCTACGGTATGCATTGTAAACTTAATAATTTTTGTTCACTTTGACAAACCAACTTAACTGTCATTTTGACAGTTCTTTTGAATTTGTTTTTTACAGTCTTTTTTTTTTTGTGTTAATAACTGAAGTATGTTCTTTAAGTGTTGTTATTGTTTTTGTGTTTTTTTCTGTGACTAAATAAAAACAAAACAATCATAATAATGAAAATACAAAAGAAATTTTTATTAAAAAAAAAAAAACGCATTTCTAACTGCGCTTTTGTTTGTTTTCATTAAACTTTGTCGAGCTTTTTCTAAACTCAAGTACTAAAACACTGAAAAAACACAACAAACAAACAAAAACATACGACTCATAACACATTCATGCAGTCGTTCATTCATTCATTCATTGAATTCACTTCACTAAATCATTCATTCTTTCATTTATAGTATTTGCCATTCAAACAATAAAATTTAAACCAAATCATATATAAAACCATCAAACACAAAAACAACAACAACAAGAATAACATATTATGAACTCGTATATAGAGTAGACCCCCAGTGTTGCATTAAGTTCACACGATTTATTTATTATAAAACCGATTATTATTTATTTGCCTTATTGCTGCATAACGCTAAAATCATACGCTACTTATTTCATTATTTAATATTCGTTATTTGTTTATTTATAAGGTCAATTTACAAAAATTAGACTTATAAATAAATTTGTATAAAAAATAAGAAATTTCTAAATGTTTGGGAAAATTTTTATCATGAAAAACTTCTTTTATCACAAAATTACACTTTAAGGTCACCGATGAATTGCATTATACTTAATGTGATCCGATATTTCGAATGTTAAGCTGATCATTTATTGGCATTTTCTTGTTATTTGGATTCTATTTTATCACCCAAATTTGTTTCTAGGTCATTTCCTATTACCTGTCCTATGACCGATCTAACTCATAGGAAATCAGTGCAGATACTATATTGGTTATATCATGATATATGTCTCATATATTCTTGAGAAGTAGGAGTAAATGGACTGGGTTATGCAAACCGAATTAATCTCAGTTCACTCCCGTTCTTTGCCAATCATTGAAAACCTATTAGATAAGCGGTCATCACTCTAAATCATAAATTTGATCATGCAACTCACTCCACAAAAACTTCTCTAAAGGATTAATGTCGAAGTGCTTTCTGTGAACACCTGCCGTGTTGGCCTATTTCACGCTGGTCTTTTTCAGCGACTCACCACCGCCCAATAGTGCTTCTTACACGCCGATGGCAATTTACGTATATTGAATTTCCGGTCCAGTATACGTGCACATTACTCGAGTGCTCGAGCTATCTAATATCTGACCATTACAACCACGTAGATGGGATGGCCTCTGTTGAGTCGGCAACAACACCTAGAGACGTAACAGGTAGACCGAAGTGCTTACAGTGACAAACTGTGGTAAATCTGGTATGAACAGAGTTTACTCTGAACATACCTGGACAAGGAAGGAAAATTCAATGGTATCAACCCAGCAACTTATTTCCAACACTTAGTCCCACAGTCACTCCTCTGTGGGGTATCGGTTGTCAATCGGCAACAGCACCGAACTTATCCCGAAATATAGATTTCACCGTACATCAGTCTTTTAACCAAAGTAACTCCTCCCGCGAATTTGGGTTTAAACCACAGCCGCTACGTGGATCCCGAAGGAACCACAACCCAACTGAGCAGCCAGGACAAGTTCTGCGTGCACTTGGCACCCGTAGTACCAGATTATGTGGTTCTCTGGTTAGACCCCATGTCAAATCATACCAAGGACTAGCCGAGGAGGGAAGTGACATCACCAGTTTATAGTCCCGGCAGACTAGAGGTACTGGTAGCATCTCTTTACCCCGGGATTGCAATACACCAAGTTGAGGGAGGATCTTTCTTCAAGGAAACATGCCCGGGGGTTGTGGTCTCTAAAGGATTGTATAAGATTTACACTGATAGCGAAACATTCCACAATAGGACGGTACTGGAATTCAGGTCATCAACAGATACCTGGCGATATCACTGTGAACTCTCTTGCGAAAGTGTTACTTCACTAGCAAGAGAAGTCAACGATACTTTTCTCAGCATGCCAACTGTAAACGCACGTTTCCTGATAAGCTCCGTCGAGTATTAAGTGATCGACTTACAACCCTTTATGAGCACAAGCCTCGTTATATCTTCCGAGAGCACAGCTACGGAATACAATTGCAGTGGTAGTTGGCTACTGGTGTTTTTGGCTTAATTTCAAAATATTGAATCGACTAAGTAACGACTTCTTCTGAAGCTGGTCAAGAAGAGAGCAGGACTCACTTTCATTATCAATACCTGGCTCTAGCGGGACACAGATTCAATAAGCTTTTTATATACGATTTATCGGATTTATGCGAGATGAATAACCCAAAGATAAAATCTTTTGTTCATGTGGTAAACTGGTGTGGACAGGATTCAGAGTAACTACCCAATCCAGCCAAGCCTCGCTATATCTTCCGAGACCACAATTGCAGGGGTTACCACTGGTCTTTTGGCTTTGTGCTAAAATCTACCAGGTAACTACTTCTTCTAAAGCTATTAAGAAGAAGAGGATATCACTCACTTTTCTGTCAATATCTAGCGGGACACTGTAACAGTAACTAGGTCAAAGTACCTCTCCTTCTCTTATCAAATATCACTTAAGTATCAACATAATGGAGTGAAATAAATACATGGACAAACTGCTTATCTAACCTAACTTTGAACCAGCCATAAGAACAATACTTTTCTAAGGAGTAAATCCTCATACAACAAGGAGTTTTTGAACGATATCGAAGAAGTCTCTATTCACGCTATTGAAGTTGATTCGAAAAGACTATTGGAGTGGATTCGAACAGACTGTTGAAGTGGATTCTAACTGAAAACTAGCAGTGCCTAACAGGAGCATGGTCCTATAAGCCCTACAGCCATCCAAGCATTACAGCTGAGATATCTGATAATATAGACTACTGTACTTCCAAACTCTGTTTCATTAGAAGTAACGGTTTTGAAATTGGAGAGAAGTACCTCTCCACATAGCCTTTCTGTGTATACGGACTGCTCGAAAAGTTTAGAGCAATAGGGGGAGAAGCATATTATTTTAATCTCACAATATGCAACTAGAATCATATTCCGACGTAGGAATGAATGTATCCCATTAAGAAGAACGGCAAAGTGTCTGGATACAGGATATTAAATAGAAATATTCGAGTAATAATCGACAGTCAAGCTGCAATGAAATGACTAACATCAATCAATATTGGTCCAGGGCATACTTAAACACGATGATAAGACATTCAAATATATATGAACGAGGACAAGGAGAGTCCATTGGCAACTTTATAGCCTTAGAGCCTTATTTACCGATGAGAATACCGATTACTTTTGCATAATTCTACTGAATAAATGTAAGAATATAAAAAAAAAAATTATGAACTATTGGATGGAAAACGTCGGGATATCTTCTGAAACTAATACGTTCTCTACTCAGCAACATGATTCATGCAAGATTCATCCATCAGCGATGTATTGCTTTAGTATTCTTAACCGAAAGCATCCGAATTTTTCTTTACTTTGTCGTAGTTCAGCCGATTGAAAAACATTCGTTATCTTAGTCGGGATCAATAGCACCCGTATACTTCTGGACTTCCTCATAGTTTGGCCGATCGCTTTGCATTCTTATTTTAAACAATATCTAGAGCTCCTGAGTTCTTCTTGACTTCATATTGTCTAGCCGATTTTAACTCATTCGTCTTAGTGTAACCGATTGTAGCACATTCGTATTCTTCGACGAGATCAAAAGCTTCCGAATTCTTTTTGATTTCGTTGTAGTTTACCGATCGTTTTGTATTTGTATTTTAGCCGAGATCGCAAATTCGTCTTTATTTCGTTGTATTTTAGGAAATAGTTTTGCATTCGTTTTTTAGCTCAGATCAAGAGCCCCCGAAGTCGTCTTGGTTTCGTTGTATTTTAAACGATTGCTTTGTAAGAGAACGATTTCCGATAGTTCCTCCATTTAACCAACCAATCTACTAGTAGGAGTAGAAATTCTATAATTAAACGAGACATGTCTCCGAAGTTACAGCAAAAACCTTGTTTTTCCCCTCAGCCAACTCACCAGTTTCTACCTATCACTATCAGCTGCGCAACTCGACCATTAAACACTCTACTCCTTAAAATCATCCTTTAACACTCAACTTCCGAATATCATCGCTTATCCCTAAATATCATCGTAAATTAAGGGAGACTATAAATAAGTAGCTTACAGTTTTCGTAAAGCTAAAAAAACGCTTTAAAAGATAAAAATAGCGAAAATCCGCGATCACAAAATCTCAACACTCAATCGGGAAAATAAAGCAAATCACTTTATAGAATGAGCATTTTCATTTTCCACCAAAAATGGAATCTTATATGAAAATTGTAAATTCGGCTGTCGGTCTTTAATCACGCTCCAAATGAGAAAAACAGAGATCTCTTGAATTTTCCTTCAGAAATGGTCCTTAATACGAAAAACATAAAATCACTTGGAAATCCTTAAATAATGCCTCAATTGAGAAAATGTCGGTTATAGATCCTTAAATAACGCCTTAAGAGAGAAATATCAAACAACTGCGATCACTTCAGTCTTCCAACAAAAAAGGCTTTTGTATGAAAAACTTAAAATAGTTTTTAGAGCCTTAAAATAACACTTCAATTTGAAACATAGTAAAAATCCGCGATCACAGTGTGTCAACATCGGGTTCAACAAGAAGATAATGTACTAAAAGTGTATTGTTTTTCAACTTACTTATGATGAATATCTAGATAGAGGTCCCATTACAAAGAACTTCCAATGTGAAGTATTAAAACGGGTTTGTACCCAAAACAAAAAAATTAAAATAAAAATTCCATATTCACAATAATTCCAACATTAATTTATAAACGAATTTATGAACAAACTAAATTAAAAATACAGCTCAGTAATCATAATTTTATGAAAACGTCTGTTGTATTTAAATCTATAAAGTCCAACATAAACGAATGATTAGCACAGCTTGAGTGAAAATTAAATTTAGTTTAAATAATACGTTTAAAAACGCAGGCAACTGAAATACAACCCTGAAATGATCATAACGCAAGAGTCCTTACACGCTCGTTTGTTCGCTCATAACGCATCCGCAAACGCACAAAAGTATGCAAAACTGTGAAGGTTGCTTAAACCGCAGCACACACCGGAAGGAAACCATAAGGTGGTAAATTCAGTTGAAGAGTTGTTAATGAGCACTCAGAGCACGTTTACTCTGTGTAATAAAGGCACGAGTGACAGTTGACACCACAGATGACAGCAAGAAACCAAAACTTCATTTGTGAACAAAAACAAAAGGTACAATCAAAAAATTATTAATATTATTTGTTAAACTATGGATAAAAACAAAAAAAAACAGCCATGTACTTAACTAGTTGGTTAATTCATTCGAAAAAAAAAAACATTCATGGAACATTTATGGCAAACTCTCTTTAATAGAGAGAATTTATTTCAATATTATGCACACACTTTTTGTTTTCCACTTTTTTTTTCTTTCCAGTACGTGAGTGAACTGAAATGTATGCAATCAAAATGGGTACTTTGGGTTTTTATATTTTTATATATTTTTTTTCATATATCGGTTAAGGCGCGTGCTGCGGTGCCTCTATGGGAGGGCAAACAAGCACAAAATCATGTAAAAACCTCAACATTCAAGTTGACGATTTGATGTCCAACGGAGCTGTGCTTCTGTTAACCATACCATCGTAGCAGCTATAACCAAAAAGCAAAATAAAAAAAGTTAAATGCAAAACCAGCAATATTAACAACAACAAAAACGTTAATACTTGTAGAAGTAATCTACATACAACAAAAATATGAAAATTTATTGTAAAATTGTACTTGAAATCAAATTTTCCACTTTTTACTTCAAAATTCAATGTTTAACAGAGTTAAATTAATCCTAGCATTTTTTTCTCTCTTACATTAAAACTTCTCTGCACTGTGCCAGAGTTTAGCTTTTTTACGAGGGCATTGCGAAAAGTTCTTTTAAATGAATTTCAAAACATCCAATAGTATCCGCGTCAGATATTACCTTCTTCACATATAATTTTTTATGGAAAACTGAAGTGATGAATTTACTAGTCTATGTATAAACAAGGAACTAGCATATGGATTCTTGAGTAGTCTATGAACAAGTCGCTCAACTAGTCTCTGAACTAGTTTTTGAACTAGTCCCTGGTCTTGCCTCTGGACTAGTCCCTAGACTAACCTCTAGACCAGTCTCTGAACTTCTCTGCACAGTGTTAGAGTTTCGCTCGACTAGTGTCTGGATAAGTAAATGGACTAGAATTAGAAGTAGTCTCTGGAGTAGTCTATGAACTGAATTCTATGAACTAGTGACTAGACTAATCTTTCGGCACAGTGTTAGAGTTTCGCTCGACTAGTGTTTGGAATAGTCTCTGGTGTAGTCTATGTTGTTAATACAATACTTAGTCTATGAACAATCCGCTCGACTAGAATCGGGACTAGTCCCTGGACTTGTCTATGTACTAGTCCCTGGACTTGTCTATGTACTAGTCTCTGGACTAATTTCTGGACTAGTCTCTGGAGTAGTCTATGAACAATTATATACACCAGTGACTAGAGTAATCTCTGAACTTCTCTGCATAGTGTTAGAGTTTCGCTCGATTAGTGCCTGGATAAGCAAATGGACTATAATCTGGACTAATCTATGGACTAGTCTCCGGACTAGTTTTTCGACTACTGTCTGGTCTAGTCTATGAACTATTGAACTAGTGACTAGACTAGATGTTTAGGTTCTTCACGACAGATATAAGGTGCTTCGCCTACAAGTTTGTCTGGGGAAGTAAATTGATAAATTTACTAGTTAGTTAGTTAGTTAGTTAGTTAGTTAGTTAGTTAGTTAGTTAGTTAGTTAGTTAGTTAGTTAGTTAGTTACTTAGTTAGTTAGTTAGTTAGTTTAGTTAGTTAGTTAGTTAGTTAGTTAGTTAGTTAGTTAGTTAGTTAGTTAGTTAGTTAGTTAGTTAGTTAGTTAGTTAGTTAGTTAGTTAGTTAGTTAGTTAGTTAGTTAGTTAGTTAGTTAGTTAGTTAGTTAGTTAGTTAGTTAGTTAGTTAGTTAGTTAGTAGTTAGTTAGTTAGTTAGTTAGTTAGTAGTTAGTTAGTTAGTTAGTTAGTTAGTTAGTTAGTTAGTTAGTTAGTTAGTTAGTAGTTAGTTAGTTAGTTAGTTAGTTAGTTAGTTAGTTAGTTAGTTAGTTAGTTAGTTAGTTAGTTAGTTAGTTAGTTAGTAGTTAGTTAGTTAGTTAGTTAGTTAGTTAGTTAGTTAGTTAGTAGTTAGTTAGTTAGTTAGTTAGTTAGTTAGTTAGTTAGTTAGTTAGTTAGTTAGTAGTTAGTTAGTAGTTAGTTAGTTAGTTAGTTAGTTAGTTAGTTAGTTAGTTAGTTAGTAGTTAGTTAGTTAGTTAGTTAGTTAGTTAGTTAGTTAGTAGTTAGTTAGTTAGTTAGTTAGTTAGTTAGTTAGTTAGTTAGTTAGTTAGTTAGTTAGTTAGTTAGTTAGTTAGTTAGTTAGTAGTTAGTTAGTTAGTTAGTTAGTTAGTTAGTTAGTTAGTTAGTTAGTTAGTTAGTTAGTTAGTTAGTTAGTTAGTTAGTTAGTTAGTTAGTTAGTTAGTTAGTTAGTTAGTTAGTTAGTTAGTTAGTTAGTTAGTTAGTTAGTTAGTTAGTAGTTAGTTAGTTAGTAGTTAGTTAGTTAGTTAGTTAGTTAGTTAGTTAGTTAGTTAGTTAGTTAGTTAGTTAGTTAGTTAGTTAGTTAGTTAGTTAGTTAGTTAGTTAGTTAGTTAGTTAGTTAGTTAGTTAGTTAGTTAGTTAGTTAGTTAGTTAGTTAGTTAGTTAGTTAGTAGTTAGTTAGTTAGTTAGTTAGTTAGTTAGTTAGTAGTTAGTTAGTTAGTTAGTTAGTTAGTAGTTAGTTAGTTAGTTAGTTAGTTAGTTAGTTAGTAGTTAGTTAGTTAGTTAGTTAGTTAGTTAGTTAGTTAGTTAGTTAGTTAGTTAGTTAGTTAGTCCGCAATCTCGCCACTGATTTTCAAAATTTCCTAATACCTTTCCATCCCAACCTCGTCCACTTACCTCAAACTTTTACCAAAACGTTGAGTACTTTCATTTATCCACCGTTGAATTGTAAAAAGCACTTGGTGTCATAAAAAAAGGAAACCTTAACATCCAAACCAGGAGCAAATCTCGACGCATTTGTAACATGCCGTTTGACATGCCTTCAAAAGTGCTTCTGCAAGCGAATATTCTACGTTCGTGTTCTCAAAGCCCCCCTAAAGAGTTCAACTACTTTTTAACAAATCACCGAGATTTTAACCACAGTCGTTAAACATTTAATTGTACTAGTTGAAAACTTGTGCTGCGGTGGCTAATGGTTTGCGATCCTTTTGTCCTTGTTTAACACTGTCATTTAAATGTAGTGATTAAATTTCGTAAATTATTTTATTGTTTGTTGAAATGCGACAAATATTAAATGAATGCGTAATACTAATATGGTTTCAAGGTTAAATGCGGATGTATTTGAGAAGTAGGGTTTTAAGTTCTGCCTGGGACACAAGAATATCTCGAAAACTTAATGTGATTGAGAAATTAGGAGTTATGTTTTACAAGAAGTATGCAAACATAACAAGAATAGACTTTTTTTGTAGCTTCATAGCAAAGATCCAAATTGATTGTTAGACGAAAAATACTGATCATTCCGATATGTATAAATGTTCGATTTAATTTTGCTAATAAATCAAATAATAAATTAATGATTACCAAATGACTACAATATGAAAGTTCATTAATTTTTGTGTTTTGTTTTCTTTAAAGTAATAACATAAAAATTCATTAAAATTAACTATCAATGATGGAATCTAATGAAGTTTCATCAACCTTTTTCACAAACAAAACAAAAGCAAAAAAAAAATAATAATAAACTTTATAAGAAAAAGAAATAAATGTAACAAATTTGTACATAAAAATATTGAACAAAATAAATGATATTTTATTTGAAAAATAAAAATTAGTTATTAACAAGAAAAAAAACAAACAACAAATACCACAACAATAAAGAAAACAAAAATAGTTTTTTTCTATTATTCTTCTTTCACTCCTTCTATCAAGACGCAACCTATTGAAACTTCAAAATCTTGGCGAAGAAAATTGAAAAACAATAAAATAAATAATAATAGAAATAAACAGACAGACATGCAGACACATATTTGAGGATACATGAGGAAAGAAGAAAAGAAGAATAAAATGATAATAATAAATATCATTTATTATGTATTTGTTTGTCTGTCCGTCCATCCATCCGTCTGTCTGCCTTAGGTCTCAGCATAAGTGTTGAATATTAGTGCCAAGTGTCCCACTGTGCCGCGCCTACAGTATTAACAATAGCAACAACAGCAAAACCCCAAAATCAACATGGAATACCCTTAAAATTTCATTGAATAGTTATTAATCTACTAATGATTTCAGTCGTTTTCATTTTATTATTATTCCTATTTTTAACAAATTTTTAAATTTCTGACAAGAAGTAAGAAAAAAAACACATCAATTGAAAAATAAATTAAGTTTTAGGTTCATTAAAAAATCTTAAATAATACTTAATCAATGTTACACTTTATAATAAAAATAATATGTACAAAAAAACTACAAAATTTTTTTTTTCTCTTAATAGAAATTTGTAAAGTTTTGTTTTGATAATTACCAACGTAAAATATTCGTTCATAAATTGAACAAAATTTTATTCCCCCCTCTCTCTAACACTTTAGCAATTTGAGGAAATATTTTTGTTTTTTTTTTTTTTCATTTAAACATCTATGATTTATGATCAGTCATTTAAATTCATTAAAAATTTATTTGAAATATTGTAATTTTTCACACCTGTAAATTCAATTATAATAAACAGAAAAATTAATAAACATTTAAGGGGGAAAAAAAGCGAAAAATTATTTGAGTTTATGGCAAAATGTTTAAGTGCCCTACCAGCGGTTAGTGGGGTTAATTTGTTTGTTTGATGGACTTGGTTATTGGTTACTAAAAGTACTTGTATAATATTTGTAAACCTGACACATGTTCATCCCAAAAAGATGCCACTTCGGGACCTTATTAAGGAAACGTTTAGGACAGGATACTTTTCAAGACCAAAGTAAAGTTAAAGTTGGACAGTTGTCGTCTAAGGGAGCGGAACTTCAGAAGTTCTTATAAGCGAAGTTCATACTTGAAGAGTTTCGAAAGAGCATTCCACCTCAGACCACCTCTGCAAAAGATTCAAAATACTACGGCCACCGCCGAAGCCGATTAAGTAACAGAATGAAAATATTTGAATAATGTTCGGTACCTTACAAGGAAACACTTTGCAACATCGAGATAAAGATGAAGTAGAAACGTTTTCAAGAGCTCTGGTTGAATCGTTCGAAAGTTCCACTCATTTAGGACATTTAGTACTGGACTCTTTTCAACATCGTAATAAAGACAAAGTAGAAACGTTTTCAAGAGCAGAAGGTAAAGTTAACATGGCGCTATTTTTGGCAATTATCATGGTAAAGGTGGCAATATTGTCTAAGTGCTTAACCTGCACACCTGCCTTGGTGGACTTATTTCACGGTGGTCTTTTTCAACCACTGGGTAGACTTGAGAACGATCTACCACGCGCCCCTGAATCCTTCTATGAAAAACTCAGGTGGCAATTTTTGTACATGGCTGTGCCGGTCCATGTACAAACACTTTGTTGAAGTACTCGAGCTATCTAATCTCTTGCCAAAGTAGCCCGGTTGCGGAATGACAGGCAGTATGGGTTCAATCCCAATGCACCGGAAGGTGACCACCCTTTAGATGTCATGAGAGATTGCATCATTTAAAATACAATCCCCATCAACTAATTACACATTCCAGTACATTCCTACTGGATGACTCTGTTGGCAACAAACAACTCCTAGAGACGTATTTGGTAGACCGAAATACCCAGCAAATTAATCAGGATCCATTTGTATGTCTGATAATATGAAAAACGATGTAGGTATTTACAAAGTCAATTCGAACCCAATAATTGCCCCGACAAGTTGAGTGGTGGGCCTGAACCATATATCGCGGAGCATGAAACAATATGAATCCTGTTGAGATGGCAACAGCACCGAGAACTTCCCAGAAGTAAAAGGTCTACTAAATCAGTACTAGTCTCCTGTCGGGCAGAGGAGTCTTTCCCGATCGTTCACCAACCAACATCAGTTCCATTCTCAGACGATGGAATAACAGGCAATTACCAAGTGTCAACCTTAGAATTCCCCAACCTATACAGGCGCCCTACTACGCGAAGAGTAAGAGATACATAACGGGTTCAGGAATCCAGCATAAGTTGCTCTGTCACATTACCCAGTGACATCTGTTGAGATGATGTCGTAATACTTCTAAAGGGAAATGATCCAAATCACTTGAGTAGAAGAGCTAAATAGGCTTTAAACATGACCCGGGAAAGACTAGAAATCTGTCTTTTCATAAATCACATAGAGAATAGGATCAACAGGCACATCTAGGAGATAATTAAGGAGATATCAGATGATAAGATTAAATGTAAGACCGTATTAAACTTTATGAGAGCTTTGACCAAATACTCTTCCAGAGGTATGCTAGGATCATATGGATACTAGCCTACACGGGGATAGTCGGCAAGGAACGAGAGAATGTACTAACTTTGAAGGGAATGATTAATGGGTAGAACCACAAAGATCCTATGTGGTAACCCTAACGAGAACATGGAATGGTACGAATTCAAAGTGGACACACATTATTACGAGAACAACTATGGACGTGTGGATTCAGACGAATGTAGAGCATGTAGAGAAGATAGTGAAACTCTGGAGCACTTATTAAATCTGAACTAATGATTTCTCTATCTTTATGAAATTAAATTTTAAGGGGCCCTTTTCGAAAATTTACTTCTTTGGAAACTCGACTTTTCATTGTAGAATTCTATAACCTAACTTTATGTTATTGGAAATCCTTCAAAAATTATTTTTAAGTAATTTAGTATGAAATTATTTTTTCCAAAATTCCCATAAATTCAAATATCCTTAAACATAAATTCTCACAAGTAGCTGGCTATACACCGCAGTATTTTGTACATAAACTAAACTAAACTGAAAACCAAATAACATTGAAATAAATTTTAAATTAAACAATAAATATGAGAATGGCGCTACCAAAAAATTTTATGTACGAATGGTACTAAATGACCACTGGTCAACATAATCAATGACAAACAACTACATGATTATGAAAAATGCATTAAAAATGCGCAAACACAAACTGACCAGCAACATACAAACGAAAGGGGCAATGGAAACCACCTTCAACATGTACTAGTCCAACAAAACAACTAACCAACAGCCAAGCAGCCTACCAACTGACCATCCACCACCAGCAACTGAACATGATAATGGCATAAAAACCTCAGACTTTTAAAAAAGCAACACACATATGTATGGTGGAACGAACGAATGGATGAACCAACGAACGATATATGATGACATATCGCATCATAGTTCAAACGGCAGGGAATACTTCGATCAATTTTCTACACAGCAGGCGCCATCTTTGTATAATACTCCAAAAATACATAATTTTGCCAAGCAAACCAAACAAAAGTATCCATGAGAGTTTTTGAGTACTTTTAATGTACAGGTATGGAAAATTTATATTTTGATATAATATTATGTAGTTCCAACTTTTTCTGAAATGAGTACTCTCTTTGGAAAATCGGGTTTTTTTTTGCCGATTAGACCAGTCTACAGACTAAACCTTTGACTAATCTAAAGACTAGATCTTTGACTATAGTATAGACTAAACCTTTTACTAGTCTAGAGACTAGACCTTTGACTAGTCTATAGACTAGACCTTTTACTAGTCTATAAACTAGACCTTTGACTAGCCTAGAGGCTTGACCTTTGGCTAGCCTATAGACTAGACTATAGACTAAACCTTTGAGTAGACTATAGACTAGATTTTTGACTAGTCTATACACTAGATCTTTGACTAGTTTATAAACTAGACCGGCTATACCTTTGACTAGTCTATAGATTAGACCTTTGACTAGTTTACAGACTATACCTTTGACTAGACTATATACTTGACCTTTGACTAGACTATAGACTAGACCTTTGACTAGTCTATACACCAAATCTTTGACTAGTTTATAAACTAGACCGGCTATACCTTTGACTAGACTATAGACTAGACTTTGACTAGTCTATACACTAGATCTTTGATTAGTTTATAAACTAGACTGGCTATACCTTTGACTAGTCTTTGATTAGTCTATAGACTAGACTAGTTTATAGATTATACCTTTCACTAGTCTATACACTAGACCTTGGATTAGTCTACAGACTAGACCTTGGATTAGTCTTCAGACTAGACCTTGGATTAGTCTTCAGACTAGACCTTGGATTAGTCTTCAGACTAGACCTTGGATTAGTCCTCAGACTAGACCTTGGATTAGTCCTCAGACTAGACCTTGGATTAGTCTTCAGAATAGACCTTATACATGACCTTTGACTAGTCTATAGACTAGACCTTTGACTAGTCTATAGACTAGACCTTTCACTAGTCTATAGACTAGACGTTTGACTAGTCTATAGACTAGACCTTTCACTAGTCTATAGACTAGACCTTTCACTAGTCTATAGACTAGACCTTTGACTAGTCTATAGACTAGACCTTTCACTAGTCTATAGACTAGACCTTTCACTAGTCTATAGACTAGACCTTTGACTAGTCTATAGACTAGACCTTTGACTAGTCTATAGACTAGACCTTTGACTAGTCTATAGACTAGACCTTTGACTAGTCTATAGACTAGACCTTTGACTAGTCTATAGACTAGACCTTTGACTAGTCTATAGACTAGACCTTTGACTAGTCTATAGACTAGACCTTTGACTAGTCTATAGACTAGACCTTTGACTAGTCTATAGACTAGACCTTTGACTAGTCTATAGACTAGACCTTTGACTAGTCTATAGACTAGAACTTTGACTAGTCTATAGACTAGAACTTTGACTAGTCTATACACTAGAACTTTGACTAGTCTATACACTAGAACTTTGACTATACTAGACCTTTGACTAGACTAGACTTTTTTCTTGTCTATAGATTCGACCTTTGACTAGTCCATAGACTAGACCTTTGACAAGTCTATAGACCTTTGACTGTCTATAGATTCGATCTTTGACTAGTCTATAGAATAGCCCTTTGACTAGTCTGTAGAATAGATCTTTGACCAGTCTATAGACTAGACCTTTGACGAGTTTATAGAGTTTATATTATTATGTGGACTAGTCCACTGACCAGTTTATTAATTGGTGCAAAAGGTTTTAGTAGGAAAAGGTTCTTAATATATCGTGTGACAACTGCAGTATATTTCGCTGTCAAAAAGTACACTAAAATAGAATTTTCCATCCCTGACTGTACAATTCGTAACAAGTTTTAAGGAAGGATGAAACACAATATAACATCGATGCGATGAATGGCAGATGAATGAATGTTTGAGGTTTCCAATAATAAAATGAACTTAAGTGTAATGGTTATTTAGTACTTTGATGTTTTTAATGAAAAGTACTTTTTAGGAGATATTACCAGAGGAATGACGTTTAGATCAACGTTTGGGAAGGGAAATTCTCGTCGACAATTGATCAATAATATATTTCAGATTATCAGATTGCAATATTATACACAACTTTTTAGGACATACGGCTACAGTTATAAACTTCTACCGTCTGTGTTATCGCTATAGTAATACCACAGATCCACTTTATATAAACTCTTAGTATCGGTGCCTACCCACAGTGAACCAATCATGTCACTAGTTCTATAACATTTAATTCTCCTTCAATTCGTAGTACTTTTGGTTTAACAAAAATATCCCTAACCACGTTGTTTCTGTGCTTAGTACTTTTTTTACAAAATTCCCCTTCTGTACCTTCAGGTTTTATCTCTCTGACAAATATTAAATTCTCTTGTATCCTTTGATATGGTTAAACCACAGAAAGCGCCAACCGAGTGGGAGGAGATGAACGAAGATGTGATAATAAAAAAGAAAAACCCAAAAACCAATAAACGTGACAAAGTACTCACTGTTAGAAATATGTATGAAAATAAACGAAAAAAAACAAATATTCAACACAGTAGACAATGTTTTACTATATGAAGGTAATTTTTCATAAAAAGAACAAATATTGTTGATTGTTTTTTCTCTGCTGTTTTTACAAGTGATAATTTTTAATTTTCTTCCTGCCAGTTGTAAAAGCAAAAGGATGTTTATTTTTAAAAAGGTCCTTAATAATCGATGGAATACATTTAGCAGTAAAGAACTTTTTATTTCAAATTAAAAATTTAATAGAAAAAATACATAAATCTTACTTTATATAAAATAGTTGTAGAACTAATAAAATTTTAAAAATTTACATTGTTTTTTTTCACAAATAAATTTATGTATTATTTTAAAACCGCAATTAAAAATGATATTTGTGGTTTTTGTTTCTTTTTTTTTTTGCAGTTAATATTGTTTTAATTGCAAATGTGGTCATTATTGATGTGTGTTTATTTGAATTGTATCTAGATAATTGAAAATTGTGGTTGAAAATCATGTAAAAATTGTTTATGACAGTTAAATTAATTATAAATTTATAAAAATCGAAAGAACTACAGGAAAAATTTAGTTAGCTAGCTAGCAAGCTTGTTAGTTAGTTAGTCAGTTAGTTAGTTAGTTAGTTAGTTAGTTAGTTAGTTAGTTAGTTAGTTAGTTAGTTAGTTAGTTAGTTAGTTAGTTAGTTAGTTAGTTAGTTAGTAGTTAGTTAGTTAGTTAGTTAGTTAGTTAGTTAGTTAGTTAGTTAGTTATTAGTTAGTTAGTTAGTTAGTTAGTTAGTTAGTTAGTTAGTTAGTAGTTAGTTAGTTAGTTAGTAGTAGTTAGTTAGTTAGTTAGTAGTAGTTAGTTAGTTAGTTAGTTAGTTAGTTAGTTAGTTAGTTAGTTAGTAGTTAGTTAGTTAGTTAGTTAGTTAGTTAGTTAGTTAGTTAGTTAGTTAGTAGTTAGTTAGTTAGTTAGTTAGTAGTTAGTTAGTTAGTAGTTAGTTAGTTAGTTAGTTAGTTAGTTAGTTAGTAGTTAGTTAGTTAGTAGTTAGTTAGTTAGTAGTTAGTTAGTTAGTTAGTAGTTAGTTAGTTAGTTAGTTAGTAGTAGTAGTTAGTTAGTTAGTTAGTTAGTTAGTTAGTTAGTTAGTTAGTTAGTTAGTAGTTAGTTAGTTAGTTAGTTAGTTAGTTAGTTAGTTAGTTAGTTAGTTAGTAGTTAGTTAGTTAGTTAGTAGTTAGTTAGTTAGTAGTTAGTTAGTTAGTTAGTAGTTAGTTAGTTAGTTAGTTAGTTAAGTTAGTTAGTTAGTTAGTTAGTTAGTTAGTTAGTTAGTTAGTAGTTAGTTAGTTTAGTTAGTTATTAGTAGTTAGTAGTTAGTAGTTAGTTGTAGTTGTTAGTTAGTATGTAGTTAGTTAGTTAGTTAGTTAGTTAGTAGTTAGTTAGTTTGTTAGTTAGTTAGTTTAGTTTAGTAGTAGTTAGTTAGTTAGTTAGTAGTTAGTTAGTTAGTTAGTTAGTTAGTAGTTAGTTCGAGTTAGCTTGTAGCTTGTTCATTCATAACTTTTAAAACCATTACATACTCTTAGGAGCAACTTAAATTATATAACGGATTTTGTGGTGGGTTTATTTTGAATATTGTTAATATTTATTACTTAAAACTACTCTTTCCTTCAAATGCTTTCATAAAGACTACGATTTTATTTTTTATGAAATAAAGTTTTTAAAAAAGCTGAGTTAAAAATTTGAAAAAATCAACTTCTATAGATGTTTAAACTTAGGCAAATCATGTTAAATCTTGTTTTTCTCTGCTGGCAATAACAACATGTTAAAGTCAACATTGCCAATATGTTGGTGTTATGTCTAAAATAACTAAAAAACGTTATTGTGTTAACATTTTAACAAAAAAAAAATGCAGATGTTAAATAATAAATATGTAGATTATCGTGATTATTTTATCATGACTATTTATCGTCATTATTTTATACAAATTGTAAAATTTTAAATATAGTATTTAAATTAACAGTTAAAGTTACCACTTCATTTAAATTCTTAACTTGGCAGCACTTTTATTTATTTGCCTGAAAGAAACATATGGCCACCTTATGTGAGTTCACCCACAACAACTCTTCAAGGAGTACAGATATTTAACGTTTTTAAGCTTTAATCCAAAACAAAATCATCAACAATAGAAAAAGTAGTTAAAAAACTATTTATAAACAATTATTAAATGTTAACTCTTAAAATGTAGTCAAGTTTTTTTGCATTAAACAAAAACACATATAAAATCGCTCATATTTGCTGAAAAAATCGCTTTAATTCAAACATTGTTTTTATGTGTGCCGTTGTGTATATCAGCTGTTATACCAAACTTTGGCGAAAGAAAAAACTAAAGCAGAAACACAATTAGAAGAAAATCTCTTCTACTCAGTAATTTTTTTTTCGCAAATCAATTAAAATCGTATTTTAAGTGAAAATATAATTAAAAATAAAACTTTAAAACAAAATTCAATATACAATCTTCAAAATAACTAAAAAATTCAAAAGAAATAACAGAATAAAAAAGGTAAAATATTGATGAGATGAAAATTTTTGCATAAACAATTTCGTTTTTTAATGAAAACAAAGAAGAACAAGCAACAAACGTAAAAGCCACAAAAATTGTATAGTAAACTAGAAGACGAACAAGTAACAAAAAAACCTACCAATGAGAAAAAATCGTATCGTATGTGTAGTAGTGTAAAAAATAGTAAACTAGAGTAAAAGAATGGAATAGTAATTGAAAGAGTGAGTGAAAAGAACAAAAAAATTACGATATTTTAAATGTAATCGCAGAAAGCTATGAATGAATATTTGTGTTGAAAATAATTTTTGTTTTAAAATTTCGAAATTTCTTCCAAAGAGTTTCTTTGGACCAGCAATTGTGATACATATATTTTCGAGAAAAAAAAAGGAAACCGGTTCCGGCTTTCTTCTAAAAGGACGTACTAAAATTGTGGTAAGATGGTCTTAAAATAAATTAAACTAATTGGTGTTGCCAGATATTTGTTAATGTGCTGAAGCCCAATTTATATTTGAAAATGTCTAAAATTAACAAATTTTATGTAATTAGTTTAAAAGAAGGATGTATGTGGACCTAGGCCTCCATTGGGTCTGGTGTCAAGGTACGGGCCACAATTTTAAAGATATTTTGATGAGATTTGAACCATACATGTTTTTCAACACAAGGACAAAGCATATTGGTTTAAAATTGGTCCAATATTTTACATATTCCCCATACAACTGGACTTTCTGATTTATAAATTTTAGCTCATTACAATGACATCTCTTCAGAAATATACAAAACTACGTTTTATATAAGCATAATTAACACTGTACAAAATCTGAAAAGGCCTTAAATGCGACGAAATTAAAATCTAAATAAATTCCCCCGAGATTTTGGTAGTATCGACCAAATATAAATGCTCTTTCAGAAAATTAGTTTTTCAATTCTGAGATTGGTATCTTTATAAAAATGTGGGAACTTTTATGTGAATTTCATAAATTTATGTGAATTATATAGTGGGATTACGTAATTTTATGCATTTGATAGCCAAATTATGGACCCACTTTAATTTTGTTTCGAAATTTTACTTGAAATACGGGATAGCTCCCATGTTCTACGAAAAATCTAATCAGAATACAACGCCTTTTTTTATTAAATTTCCAATAAGAATTATTAAAAATGACTATTCCCAAGAAATTTTTTACTAAATATACGATAATTTCAAACACGTTTCAAGCTCGCGATCACAACTTGAGTTGTCAATAATTCGATATTTTTGATCTCTGTAAGGAAAATTGTATATTTTATAGAATCTTCAACTCTACTACTTCTATATTATACTTGTTCTAGAATGTATGATTATATCGAATCAGAAAGTCCTTGTGAAATATAAATTTTGAGTATTACAAACACTAGCACATACGCTTTAACATTTTCTGTTATGTAGAGTATACAAATACAACATAAACCAACCCAGTTTTTGGTGTAACGATTCCGAAAATGATAAAATCAAAGTCGTATGTTTCATCCACATTTTTTCGGTATTTTTCAGCCGTAGTGGTAGCATACTTGATCCTTTGTTAATTAATTCGGAATATTACTTGTACTATGGAATAGAAAAATACTTTAACAAAAAACTATAGCGATACGACTACCTGATAGGTTTACATCTTAATAAGATAAGATATAAGATATAAACCCAGGATGCTTTCAGGATGACGTAAACCTTTTCTACTATTTAAAAATTCTAAATTTTTCTGATGAAATGTACCATTTCCTCAAAAAATCGAAAAAATCAAGAATTTTACCAATTATAACAGTGAATGTGATTAAGTGATTTTCGGGCTTTATGACCAATTTGGACTGATCCGGAAATCATTCTGCAATGATTTGCATTTGTATATAGAAAGCATAATAGTATTATTGTCGAATTTTGTCCCGATATAATTATTAGTTCATGAATTATTTCAGATTAAAAGATCTTCGGAAGTGGACTGCATATAAGAGCTACTTCGAATTGTAAGCCAATACGGGAAAAAATTCATGGAATGATTTGTTTATGTACAAAACATATTCGAGACGAATTTTATCCCGATACAATTATTAGTTCATGAGTTATTTGCGGTTAAATGATTTTCGGAAGTGGACTTTATAGGGGAGCTATAACCAATTATTAGCCGATCCGGAAAGGTGAATAATTTGTATATGTAGAAGACATATTTGTGTTGTATCCCAATATCGTTATTTCTCAATTAAATATGTATATATGGTTAAGAGATTTTCGTAATTTTTTCATCAATAGCTATTATTATTTATGGACCGATTTTACTGAATTTAAATAGTAAAGTTTCTCGAAAGCATTTTTGATTGATTTGTTGAAAATCTTGATCCTGAAAATGTGTAGGGACTACAGAAAATGTAATTCAACAATAGACTGATGAGCTATTTAATTAGTAAAGTCTGTAGTCGACTTGGCTATCTAAATGTGTACGGTTTACAGAAAATGTTATTCAACAATAGACTAATGAGCTATGTCCATCTGTCTGTAGTCGACATGGCTATGTGTAAGGATATATGTATATATTTAATAGGATCAGAAAATTATATTGTAGAAATTACAGCAATTATATTATATGTAGACTATTCTATAGTCTAGAATATGCTCTAATATATGTTCTAGTCTATAGTCTAGTTTATAGTCTAGTCTATAGTTTGTTTAGTCTATAGTCAAGTCTATAGTATACTCTATAGTATACTAAATAATCTATAGTCTAGTTTTTAGTCTAGTCTATAGTCTAGTCTATAGTCTAGTCTATAGTCTAGTCTATAGTCTAGTCTATAGTCTAGTCTATAGTCTAGTCTATAGTCTAGTCTATAGTCTAGTCTATAGTCTAGTCTATAGTCTAGTCTATAGTCTAGTCTATAGTCTAGTCTATAGTCTAGTCTATAGTCTAGTCTATAGTCTAGTCTATAGTCTAGTCTATAGTCTAGTCTATAGTCTAGTCTATAGTCTAGTCTATAGTCTAGTCTATAGTCTAGTCTATAGTCTAGTCTATAGTCTAGTCTATAGTCTAGTCTATAGTCTAGTCTATAGTCTGGTCTATATAGTCTAGTCTATAGTCTAGTCTATAGTCTAGTCTATAGTCTAGTCTATAGTCTAGTCTATAGTCTAGTCTAGTCTAGTCTATAGTCTAGTCTATAGTCTAGTCTATAGTCTAGTCTTAGTCTAGTCTATAGTCTAGTCTATAGTCTAGTCTATAGTCTATTCTATATAGTCTAGTCTATAGTCTAGTCATAGTCTAGTCTATAGTCTGTCTATAGTCTAGTCTATAGTCTGTCTAGTCTAGTCTATAGTCTAGTCTTAGTCTAGTCTATTAGTCGAGTCTATAGTCTAGTCTATAGTCTAGTCTATAGTCTAGTCTATAGTCTAGTCTATAGTCTAGTCTATAGTCTAGTCTATAGTCTAGTCTCTAGTCTAGTCTATAGTCTAGTCTATCGTCTAGTCTATAGTCTAGTCTATAGTCTAGTCTATAGTCTAGTCTATCTAGTCTAGTCTAGCTATAGTCTAGTCTATAGTCTAGTCTATAGTCTAGTCTATAGTCTAGTCTATAGTCTAGTCTATAGTCTAGTCTATAGTCTAGTCTATAGTCTAGTCTATAGTCTAGTCTATAGTCTAGTCTAGTAGTCTAGTCTATAGTCTAGTCTATAGTCTAGTCTATAGTCTAGTCTATAGTCTAGTCTATAGTCTAGTCTATAAGTCTAGTCTATAGTCTAGTCTATGTCTAGTCTATAGTCTAGGTCTATAGTCTAGTCTATGTCTAGTCTATAGTCTAGTCTATAGTCTAGTCTATAGTCTAGTCCTATAGTCTAGTCTATAGTCTAGTCTATAGTCTAGTCTATAGTCTAGTCATAGTCTATAGTCTAGTCTATAGTCTAGTCTATGTCTCTAGTCTATAGTCTAGTCTAGTCTATAGTCTAGTCATAGTCTATAGTCTAGTCCTATAGGGCTAGTCTATAGTCTAGTCTATAGTCTAGTCTAATAGTCTAAGTCTATAGTCTAGTCTATAGTCTAGTCTATAGTCTAGTCTATAGTCTAGTCTATAGTCTAGTCTATAGTCTAGTTTATAGTCTAGTCTATAGTCTAGTCTATAGTCTAGTCTATAGTCTCGTCTATAGTCTAGTCCAGCGGTTTCCCACCGTTTTTTACTTCGCGGACCCCCTTGAGGAATTTATTTAATTTCACGGACCCCCATACATATTTTGATATCTTATTGTTATAAATAATTGTTCATCCGAAAATTGTCTTAGTCCTGGTCCATAAACCCTATAAAATATTCCCGTACATTGAGAATATTTAGTATTTCGGAGATGTTTTCAATTGCATGGTTTTAAATATAGAATGACTTCTAACATGATGTTTAATTTTATGATCGTGAGAGCTTTTATGTTCATTTCTCGTCAAGGTAGCGAAAAGGTTTCTTTATCAAGTATTGTCGACATGTGCTTAAAGAGTCATGTTTCTAAATTTTTTTGCGATTGCATAGGAGTGAGCTGAGTATGTAAGCGAAGTTTTCGAGAAAATATGTGAATGTTAGACTTCTTCGATGTTGATGCGGAATGCGTTACCCACATAAAATATGACCTGAACTCTTTGCGAATGTACTGTGAATTTGGATCTTAAATTTGAATTTTAAAATACCTACGAATTATTTTACTGCGTGGTTTTGACTATTTACGCAAAACGCTATGAATTTTCTGATGTTGATTTAATAATATTGGACAACAAAATGAAGTTAAAATCTATGTAACACGTCGGAATGGAATATTTATATTTAAAATTAACTAGATTAACACTTTTGCTTACAATTAAAAAAAATATTATGAAATGTGACCTAACTTCATATTCCGGGATACCAGTATCAGTATTTAATTCTAAGGCAAATCATTATCCGTCTGATATAAAAACATTTATTTCGATACATATACATTTATAAAAATTACAAATCACGTAATACTTTACTTTATAAAAGTGAAACAATAAATTTGTAGGACCTAGCTTCATCCTGATAAACGACCGAAACAATAAAATTCAAAAAGTCACCAACAAATCTGGAGATATTTTTAATATTTTCTAACATATAGAGAATATTTATTATTCATGATTTTTTTCTTTTGTCTTCGCGGACCCCCTAGGATTGTGCTACGGACCACTAGGGGTCCGCGGACCCCCTTTTGGGAACCGTAGGTCTAGTCTATAGTCTAGTCTATAGTCTAGTCTAGTCTATAGTCTAGTCTATAGTCTAGTCTATAGTCTAGTCTATAGTCTAGTCTATAGTCTAGTCTATAGTCTAGTCTATAGTCTAGTCTATAGTCTAGTCTATAGTTTAGTCTAGTCTATAGTCTAGTCTATAGTCTAGTTTATAGTCTAGTCTATAGTCTAGTCTATAGTCTAGTCTATAGTTTAGTCTATAGTTTAGTCTATAGTCTAGTCTATTGTCGAGTCAATAGTTTAGTCTATAGACTAATACATAGTCTAGTTTAGAGCCTAGAGTCTGGTCTATAATATATTCTAGTCTAGTTTAGCGAATAGTTCTTTAAAAACTTTGCATACCTGGTAAAGGGTATAAAAAACACTGTTGTTTAAATACCCATTTTGTTTATCAATTAAAAATCATCCGGCAACATCATTGCATAAATTTAGTATGTATGAGTGAGTAGTTTTCAAATGCGTACATACGTGTGTGTGAGTGTAATTTTGCACAAAGAAGAGGGAGTCTGCAAAGTGGGGGTGTTCGTGTTTTGTGTCTGTTTTTTTTTTTAATTTTACAAGAATTCTTTACAAAATTTCAATAAAACAAGACAAAATTTTGTGGTAAACGTAACAGGGAAACTAAACTAAAACATAGAATAAGAAAAGAAAAAAGAATTGATCTTTCCAAGTTGCAAATGAGAGTGAATTTTTTATTGTTTCTGTTTAAATTGCAGGCAAGACGACTAAAAACCAACAATAACAACGGAAACAATATGTGTAAAGTATAAATATTATAAGAAAAACAAAATTGTTTTATATTTAAAACTTATTGTCATCATGTTGGTTGCAACACCGGGACAGACAACAGCTTACAGTACAATACACAATAATAATAACAACAACAGTAGTAGTAATGGTGGTGGCGTTGGCAGCAACACAGTGGCGGCTGCAACTACAACCAAAAAGTCCAACAGCTTAAACTCCACAAATACAACAGCCTCGGGTACACCGAAATCTTTGAACAACAATAATAGCCATACGGCAGCGGTGGTGGCAAATAAAAATTCTCTTAATTCCAATACACAACAATCTTACCATAATCATACAAATCTCAAACATGACAGCATAGTATCCCATAAACTTCAACAACAAAACAAAATGACAGCCACATCTTCCAGAGAAGCAATTTCATCGAACCTTACAGCTGCTGCAACAACTCATTCCTTAAAAAACGAAAATTCCACCAGTAACACAAACACTACCAACAATACCACCACCACCAACATCATCACCTCCAACTCCTCGAGCAAACAACAAAGTTTTATACAAACTCTTAAAGATTCTGTACAAAAAGCTTTAATTACCACAACCGGCACTAGTGGCAGCGGCCACAATTCCATTGTCACTAAACTTTCCACTGATAATAAATTACCAACAAATAGTAATAATTTGACAACGTCCATACACAATGTCACCTCATCTTCCGCAGCCACAACCCATAATGCAACTAAAGTCTCTACGACTACAACATCTACCAATTCGAGCAATTCAACAGCTGCTACTCAGTCCTTGTCGTCGTCAACATCATCGTCAGTGTCTCTGGTTCGTAGTAAATATTTTTCATGTTCATTGTCTAAACTGCATACGGTGGCGCCCACTATAATACATCGTTATCCGGAAGAGCGCCAGCATGCTAGCAGTACTGATAGTCTGCAAAAGGAAATGTGCCATTTTAAACCGATACGTATAGTGCCCACAACTCCATGGAAGAGGTGAGTGTTTTTATGGAAATAAATTTCGAACTATTCGACAGGGGAAAAAAGCTCTTTGAACAGACAACTTCCTTCTAAATCAGTTTTAAAAAATAGTTTTTCATAAAGAAAAAGCTGTTGAAATTTCTTTTAAAACAGCTTTTACTGAAAAAAAAACTTCACAAAAACTTTTTCTTTTCACAAAAGTGTTTTCTTGAAAATCAATTTTTGTAAAAATACTGTTTTAAAAATTTGTATTCTTTTTATAAAAAAAACTACATATTTTCACAAAAAAGCTTTTCTTAAAAAGAGCTTTCTTGAAAAACCTTTTTTACAAAAGAGCTTTCTTGAAAAACCTTTCTTACAAAAGAGCTTTCTTGAAAAACCTTTTTTACAAAAGAGCTTTCTTGAAAAAGCGCTTATCACACTGGAGCTTTCTTTAGAAATATGTTTTTCGCAGAGGGGCTTTCTTAAAAAAGCTCTAGTTTCTCTCTTTTTTTACGTTTTCGTTTACATTAAAAATTATTTTTAAGCTTTTTCTCAAAAGATCTTTCTTAAAAAAACGTTTGTCATAAAAGACTTAATTGAAAAAGCTTAAACATGTTTGCAACATTTCTTTGAAAGGGCTTAAAGAGCTCTAAAAACTAAACTTTGAAAGCACTTTTTCACAAATAACTTTTTTTAAAGCTCTTCCACACAAAGTTTTTTCAAAGCTCTTTTTCACAAAAATCTTTGTCAAATGCTCTTTTTTACAAAAAAGTTTTGTTGAAAAAGCTGTTTTTCACAAAAAAGTTATTTCTGCAAAGCAGCACTCTTGAAAAAACAGATTTTTATATAAGAGCTTTTCTGAAAAACTTTTTACGAAAGAGCTTTCTTAAAAACTGTTTTTTTTTTTTTTTTTTTGAAAAACCTTTTTTGAAAGAGCTCGAAAAAGCTTTCCTTAAAAAGTTCATTTTACAAAAAAGCTTTCACAAATATATTTTTGAAAAAAGCTCTTTCACAAAAATATTTTTGAAAAAATATAGCATATTTTTGAAAGCTCTATTAGAAGAAAATTTTGAGCAATTTTTCATGAAAAAAGCTTTCATTAAAAAAACCTATTTTAAATATAATTTCCTTTTAAATTCAAAGCTTTTTAAAAAGTTTTTTTTTAGCATAATCTCCATCACAAATAAAAGAAGAAAACTTTTCCAAAACTCACTTCCAAACAGAGCTAAAATATTTTTTTTAATTTCGTTTCTTTCCAGCGGCAGCAAATCTCGTGGCAATTCATTGCGTTTTCCCAAAGCAAATCTTGCCACTAAAAAAACTGAATTTGTTTTAAAATCCAACTGTGATGTTAATAATAGAAAGAAGAGACAACAACAAAATCGTACACAAACTGATAAAATCAATTTGGATAAAGATGATGATAATGAACAAGAAAATAAAGAATTTCATGGAATCTATAAACCAAAGCCAAGGTAATGTTAAAGAACTGAGTTCAAAAAACTGTATAAATTTGAATTTAAAAAAAATTTCATAAAAATGTTGGAATATTTATTAAAAAAAAAGTAAACTATGGAAATTCTCACAAATATGTGTTGTTATATATTGACAAATATAAACAATTGGGAAATAAAAATGTAATTTTTATTGGTGAAAAATTTTTTTTTGAATTGAAATTTTTAAGAAATTGTTTTAAACCAAATTTATAAAATGTAATTAATAATATCTTAACTGCAGAGTAAAAATTTACTAAATTAATTATAACTTTTATTAAAGCTTAACTTGTTTATCCACCTCCGTTACCACACCAAATCATCAATCGGCTTTTGTGTGTTTGGTAGCCCAAATGAAGAGTCTCGTAAATCTACAGTCCAAAAAACAACAAACCCCTAATGTTGTAGAGGGAGGCAATAATGAAACCATCAAAGAATTATATGTAAGAAAAAAACCAGCCAATAGAAAGTCTTTGACGGCCAGGGAAATAGAGTCAGCAAAGGAATTGTCCAAGAGTCGCACAACTCGTCTGACATTAAATAAACGTGTCTCAAATAGCACCACCAACAACAAAACCACCACACTAAACACTTCAAAAGAAAATGTTAAACGAACAAATGCCAAATCAAATAATAGTATTTCCAAATCATCAACGGCGGCAATAACAAAAGCCAAATCACGCAGAAAATTAGGACGTGCCAAATCGAAAACCATTAACCTGGTTAACTTGGCCTCCACAAGAGGCAAAGGAAAATTACAAAATAGTGTGTCTATGCCGGCGGTAGTGAGTAATGAAGCCACGGCCACCGCCACAGTGAACAAAAGATCACGTAAACGTAAACTAGATCCAGAAGAAGATGAAATAACTTCACCCAATAAAATCACTTCCAGTAAATCTCTAGCCCTAGGAGCACGTAAAAGTACTAGACTATCTAAGGATATGACTAGCAACACATTTAAATCACCCATCACTACTACTAACCTCAAAACATCTCAAAGAACACGCAAGAATCCCACAACGGTTGTATGTTTTTCACCACCATTAACACGTTCCCGACTGAAGCATTTAGCCGAACAGGGTAAGATTATAACAACTAATACAACAGCAACAACAGAAGTTAAAAAGCGTAGAAATTAAGTGATAAATTTTGTAATAATTGTTTTTTTCTTCCTTTCTTTCGTTTATGCATGTTTCTTTGTGGTTTTAAACAAGATCTCTGAAAAAGAATGAACACATTGTAACTAAATGTGATGGCTTAACGAATTTCTTTAATAATTTCCCATTTTATATTCTTGTTTTCTTTCTGTATCTCATTCCCTAGTATGTTTTGTTATTAAAAACTTATTAAAATCATAATTAAAAATATTCTACAAAAATTTGTCTTCATTGTTGCGGTAATGTTTTTGGCCACGAATTAAGTCACTAGCAAGCCAATAGACTTCTTCATAGAATCAAAATCAAAATAAAATATCATTCCTAAAAGCAAATAGTACCCAAAATTTGCTATTCTTATTTGTACTTTTATTGTCCAAAAACTGTAATATGTATGAAAAGCTATAAAACAAATGAATGTCATTTAAATATGAATTTCCCTCCAAAAAATTGTTCGTACTCGTCTGATTTCCATGTAAATGCCATTCCCGTGTTCCTAATATCAGTATGTCAGATTTTTGTTTTCACCTTTTTGAGAAGTTTATGTATAACTTTGTTATTCCGTTTATAATTTTTACAAATACACTGAAACCTAATCTATTGGACATGCTTTCGAGAATTTTGCTACTAAAAATCAGCTAAATTGTTACATATATAAAGGAGATATGAACAAAATTCCGAAAAACCAATAATACAAGCCGACAAATTTTTAACTCAAAGTATACAATTTCTAGAGAAAGAACTAGTTCACTAGTTTTGGTTCTGTTCTAGTTCTAATCTACTTCTGTTCTAATTGTAGTTCTATTTTAGTTCAGTTCTAGTTCAGTTTTAGTTCAGTTCTAGTTCAGTTCTAGTTCTAGTTCAGTTCTAGTTCAGTTCTAGTTCAGTTCTAGTTCAGTTCTAGTTCAGTTCTAGTTCAGTTCTAGTTCAGTTCTATTCAGTTCTTATTCAGTTCTTATTCAGTTCTAGTTCAGTTCTAATTCAGTTCTAGTTCAGTTCTAGTTCAGTTCTAGTTCAGTTCTAGTTCAGTTCTAGTTCAGTTCTAGTTCAGTTCTAGTTCAGTTCTAGTTCAGTTCTAGTTCAGTTCTAGTTCAGTTCTAGTTCAGTTCTAGTTCAGTTCTAGTTCAGTTCTAGTTCAGTTCTAGTTCAGTTCTAGTTCAGTTCTAGTTCAGTTCTAGTTCTAGTTCAGTTCTAGTTCAGTTCTAGTTCAGTTCTAGTTCAGTTCTAGTTCAGTTCTAGTTCAGTTCTAGTTCAGTTCTAGTTCAGTTCTAGTTCAGTTCTAGTTCAGTTCTAGTTCAGTTCTAGTTCAGTTCTAGTTCAGTTCTAGTTCAGTTCTAGTTCAGTTCTAGTTCAGTTCTAGTTCAGTTCTAGTTCAGTTCTAGTTCAGTTCTAGTTCAGTTCAGTTCTAGTTCAGTTCTAGTTCAGTTCAGTTCTAGTTCAGTTCTAGTTCAGTTCTAGTTCAGTTCTAGTTCAGTTATAGTTCAGTTCTAGTTCAGTTCTAGTTCAGTTCTAGTTTAGTTCTAGTTCAGTTCAGTTAGTTCAGTTCTAGTTCAGTTCTAGTTCAGTTCTAGTTCAGTTCAGTTCTAGTTCAGTTCAGTTCAGTTCAGTTCTAGTTCAGTTCAGTTCTAGTTCAGTTCTAGTTCAGTTCTAGTTCAGTTCTAGTTCAGTTCTAGTTCAGTTCTAGTTCAGTTCTAGTTCAGTTCTAGTTCAGTTCTAGTTCAGTTCTAGTTCAGTTCAGTTCTAGTTCAGTTCTAGTTCAGTTCTAGTTCAGTTCTAGTTCAGTTCTAGTTCAGTTCTAGTTCAGTTCTAGTTCAGTTCTAGTTCAGTTCTAGTTCAGTTCTAGTTCAGTTCTAGTTCAGTTCTAGTTCAGTTCTAGTTCAGTTCTAGTTCAGTTCTAGTTCAGTTCTAGTTCAGTTCTAGTTCAGTTCTAGTTCAGTTCTAGTTCAGTTCTAGTTCAGTTTTAGTTCAGCTCTAGTTCAGTTCTAGTTCAGTTCTATTTCAGTTCTAGTTTAGTTCTATTTCAGTTCTAGTTCTGTCCTATTTCAGTTTTAGTTCAGTTGTATTTCAGTTCTAGTTCTGTTCTGTTCAGTTCTAGTTCAGTTCTGTTCTGTTCTATTTCAGTTTTAGTTCTGTTCTATTTCAGTTCTAGTTCTGTTCTGTTTTAGTTCTGTTCTAGTTCTGTTCTAGTTCTGTTCTAGTTCTGTTCTAGTTCTGTTTTAGTTCGGTTCTAGTTCTGTTCTAGTCCTGTTTTAGTTCTGTTCTAGTTCTGTTCTAATACTGTTCCTCGAATTTTTCCATCACATCTG
Organism: Lucilia sericata; assembly: GCF_015586225.1. Classification (NCBI taxonomy): domain Eukaryota; kingdom Metazoa; phylum Arthropoda; class Insecta; order Diptera; family Calliphoridae; genus Lucilia; species Lucilia sericata. Next base: position 197,003 of record NW_023994542.1, on the reverse strand, counting down.
GGATTCGTGTCCTTCAACTTCAACTAGAGATATATCCGAAAATATGGGTTCTGGGAATTTTACTCATATTTGAAACATTTATGGGCAAAATTTGAGAATTTTTTGTAAAAGCTAAAGAAAAATCTAAAAATTATAGATCTTTTATTTAAAAATTTGTAGCGAAATTTTAGAATTTTTGTTACAAAAATACTAAATTTCTAAATTCTATTTATTTATTAATTATTAATTTTTTATTTTATTTTTTTTATTAAAATTTTTTTTTACAAAATTTTTATCTTCAACCAACAAAAATTTTAAAATCGTACTGGGGAAGGAATGATATAAATGATTACAATATAAATAAATGTATTATTACAAGAAAATTTAAAATTATACATTTTAAACTTAACAAAAACAAAAAAACTCAATTATTTATAAGAAAACTATATTAAAAAACAAAAACAAATTAAATTAATTATTAGTAGACATCAAAGTTTATACATGTGAAAGAATTAAAATTAAAACAAAAAATAACAATGTTTAAGCAAAACAAAAACCCTTAAATTTGCAAAAAATATATAAATAAACATTTCCTAATACAAAAAAAAATAACTCTTAAAGTAATAAAAATAAAAATTTAAAATAATATCTATAAGACAAATATTTAGTCATTATAAAAACAAAAATAAAGATATTTTCCTATAATTTATTTAATAAGTTCGAGGTTTTTTTACGATATTTAAAATTTCAAATATAAAAAATTAAATACTTATTTTAAACATAAAACATTTGTGTTTTTAAAAAACCATTTAAAAACTTTCTATGAAATTAAAAAAAAAGGAAACAGGAAGCGTAATAAAACTGTGTGTTGTGATATAAAATTGAAAAAAAATTATAATTTTATTCGTTTATAATTATAATTTGTATACAATTAATTTATTTTCTTTAGTTATTTTAACTTAAAAATGCACTTTATTCATTTTTATTTTTTAATTATTATATTGTAAGTTTAGAAAGTGCAAAACCATGTTGTGTAAGTGTAGCTTGTGCGTCGAGATATTTGAATTTTATTTAATTTAATTAATTTAGTAAGATTTATAAATTTTATGTTTAATTTATGTATTTTCTTACAAAAAAGAAAAAAATTGCAAAATTTAATCTAGTATTTAGTATAACCTAAAAAAAAGAAATATCAAGGCATATTGTAAAAGTCAAATAAAAACTAAAAAATAAAAAAAAAACACAAGACACAAATTACACAATTATTACAATTTAAATTATTATAAACAGAAAAATTAATGAGCCACTAATTAATATAAATAAATAAAAAATTAAGTAATAAAATTAAATGTTTTCGTAGTTTAAAGGAATTCACTTCAAGATAAAATACAAAAAGCTAAAAAATACTATAGAAAATACCACATAGCACATGGAAAATTCTGTACTTTAGTACTGTCATAAAATACCGCGGTACCTCCAAAACATTTTCGGTATTTTTTTCTAACTTATAAACATTTGATAAATAATTCACTTATTAGGTAATATAGTCTAGTCTATAGTCTATTCTATAGTCTATTTTATAGACTAGTCTATAGTCTACTTTATAGTCTATTTTATAGTCAAGTCTATAGTGTAGTCTATAGTCTCGTCTATAGTAGTCTAGTCTATAGTCTAGTCTATAGTCTAGTCTATAGTCTAGTCTATAGTCTAGTCTATAGTCTAGTCTATAGTCTAGTCTATAGTCTAGTCTATAGTCTAGTCTATAGTCTAGTCTATAGTCTAGTCTATAGTCTAGTCTATAGTCTAGTCTATAGTCTAGTCTATAGTCTAGTCTATAGTCTAGTCTATAGTCTAGTCTATAGTCTAGTCTATAGTCTAGTCTATAGTCTAGTCTAGTCTAGTCTATAGTCTAGTCTATAGTCTAGTCTATAGTCTAGTCTATAGTCTAGTATAGTCTAGTCTATAGTCTAGTCTATAGTCTAGACTATAGTCTAGTCTATAGTCTAGTCTATAGTCTAGTCTATAGTCTAGTCTATAGTCTAGTCTATAGTCTAGTCTAGTCTATAGTCTAGTCTATAGTCTAGTCTAGTCTAGTCTATAGTGTAGTTTAGTCTAGTCTATAGTCTAGTCTAGTCTATAGTCTAGTCTAGTCTATAGTCTAGTCTAGTCTAGTCTAGTCTAGTCTAGTCTATAGTCTAGTCTAATCTAGTCTAGTCTATAGTCTAGTCTATAGTCTAGTCTAGTTTAGTCTATAGTCTAGTCTATAGTCTAGTCTATAGTCTAGTCTATAGTCTAGTCTATAGTCTAGTCTATAGTCTAGTCTATAGTCTAGTCTATAGTGTAGTCTATAGTGTAGTCTATAGTCTAGTCTATAGTCTAGTCTATAGTCGTCTATAGTCTAGTCTATAGTCTAGTCTATAGTCTAGTCTATAGTCTAGTCTATAGTCTAGTCTAGTCTATAGTCTAGTCTATAGTCTAGTCTATAGTCTAGTCTATGGTCTAGCCTATAGTCTAATTTATAGTCTAGTCTATAGTTTAGTCTATAGTCTAGTTTGTAGTCTATAGTCTAGTCAATTGTCTAGTCAATAGTCTAGTCTATAGTCAGGTCTATAGTCTAGTCTATAGTCTAGTTTGTAGTCTATAGTCTAGTCAATAGTCTAGTCTATAGTCTAGTCTATAGTCAGGTCTATAGTCTAGTCTATAGTCTAGTCTATAGTCTAGTTTATAGTAGACTAGACTATACTATAGCCTATTGTCTAGTCTATAGTCTAGTCTATAGTCTGGTCTATAGTATAGTCTATAGTCTTGTCTATAGTCTAGTCTATAGTCTAGTCTATAATCTAGTCTATATTGTCTATAGTCTAGTCTATAGTCTAGTCTATAGTCTAGTCTATAGTCTAGTCTATAGTCTAGTCTATAGTCTAGTCTATAGTCTAGTCTATAGTCTAGTCTATAGTCTAGTCTATAGTCTAGTCTATAATCTAGTCTATATTCTAGTCTATAGTCTAGTCTAGTCTATTGTCAAGTCTATAGTCAAGTCTATAATCTGGTCTATGATATGGTGATAATCTAATCTATAGTCTATAGTATAGACTATACTATAATAGTATAGACTCATATAGTATATGGACTATAGTGTAGCCTATAGTCTAACCTAGAGTCTAGTCTATAATCTGGTTTGTAATCTAGTCTTTGTCTAGTCCGTAGTCTAGTCTAGGCTATAGTTTCACTCATGGGAAGATAGTGAGTCATTGGGTGATAAGTGTGGTGATGGATGGACTGTTGCAATACTATCGAACCATGGCACTGCCTAAGGAGGAGTGCTATTTCCTCTTCTGTGGAATGTGACTACAAACGCCCTACTGATGGAATATTAAAACTACTGCTTACACTGACGCCGTTACTCTATTGATATTAGGAAAATTCATTGTATGAAATTAGTACTCAGATTACTGAGTATAAGAAGAAATGGGTATCACTCCTGCGATGTTAGTTTTCAACCGATTTGAGTACCTTACAAAAGTCCTCAATTTATCGATATCAACCCTGATAATAACCGAGGTCTGGAAATTGGGCAAGGTTGTTTCCTTACTGAAACGAAAGAAAAGTGCAAACCAGGGAGAATGAAACAGGCCAATCCCCCTCCAGTCACCAATTGGCAAGACACTTGAGGCCCTACTCCTCCAGGAATTACAACAACATCTACATCCAGCAGATCATCAACATGAATTTCGTTTAAAGCACCGCACAACAAGTTTTAACCGCCATCACCACACAAGTTTGCCACGCCTTGTGTGGCAACACCAAGAGTTGGCTAGTGAATTGCATGTGTGGACGACAGTAATTCGTGGAGTTTAGAAACCAAAGATCCAAGTCTAGTAAAATTAAACAGGGAGAAAAATCCAGACGGTAAATGATCACAAAATACTTAGTGTCACATTCGATAGCCTCCCTATGTCCTCCGCGCACACCACTGCAATCAGCAACTAGTCTTGGAATGGATAAAGAAATCTTGTAGTTAACCTACTAAACGATTGGCCGGTCGATGGCAAACTACACAGCGCCAGTGTGGATTCCGAAAGTTTGCGACCCACAATAGAAGAAGCTCCAAAGATGTCAAAGCGTAGCCCTTAGAACAGTAACAGACTGTATTCAAATGACGTCAAAAGAACACCTACATGACGAGACGAAGATGCTTTCGGATATGAGACATAACACCATGCTATCAAAGATGTTTTGTCCAACCGATTTAAATGGTGGTTGTGCATAACTTACCCTTTATCTCTTTATAATATTGCCTCTTATTCCCCTCCAAAAAAAAAAAGAACAATGCCGCAAACGTTTTCGAGCTTTGGGATATCCTTTCGATATAACCTAATATGGATTTCCATTATCATAAATAAAAATCTCTAAAAATACCAATAAAATTCCTATTTTTTATTGTTTCTTTTTATTTTTCTTTAATAAATCATTCCTCTTCCACCAATATCATTTGCTGCGGCAAAACATCCCATAAATCTTTCAACTTATAACCATCGCGTATACGTTCCATGGCAAAACCCAATTCCTTACAATAGACTGGCTCCCGGGGCGGTTTCTCCTCACCCACCGACAAACTACCTTCGGCCAAATAAGTATTTAACTTAGAATTGATTTCCTTCTCCTGACGTTCGTCGATTTCTTGAAACTCCTCTATGCGTATCTCCTTGCGTTGAGCATTTGCCGAGGCATTTTGTTTTTCCAATTCTGTGCTTTCATAGGCAATACCAAAATTAGGATTTTCCGTAAAGATCGAATGCAAAGAAATAAGTTCTTGAAAAATTTCCGTTAAACGTTCGGGAGGATCAATGCGAAAGCCTAAAACGTAACCACCTCCCGTCTCAGCGGTTTGTACTACTAAGGCTGGTCCATATTTAGATTCGCGTATGCGTATCTGGGTATAAAGAAGAAGAAATTCTTTAGTTTGGGTTCGTTTAGTTTTCGGAGATAAACTTACATTAGCTATTTGCATATAGGGTAAACTTATATTGAAGGTCTCATTGGCATCAGCATACCAAACCACACGTATATTGCTGACCACAAAACAACCCAAATTACCTTGATCACTCGATAAATTCCAAACACCTTCGACTTTATTGAATACCTGTTCTTGGGGTAAAATAATCAATTGACCGGATTGTAAAATGGCACCACGTAACTTTAAATCGCGATACAAATAGGTGCGTTGATATAAGCTGGATTAAAACAAGAATTGGGAAATTAAGATTTGCATTTAATTATAAATATGGAGTTTGTCTTCAACGTTTTTACTCACTGATATATATCAAAAACACTTTGGAATATAGGCTTATGTTTTCGCTCCGTTTCCCCTGATACATCCGTAAAAAGGAATTCAAATCTTGTGCTGCCGCCTATAGCCAAAATATATAAAGCCAAACAATTTCCCCGGATTTTATTGGTCACAGTTTTGGTATTAATATTGGCAATACGACCATAACCAATGGCTAAAAATCAACTATATAGTTAAAAATTCCAAGAACTTTGAAAACAAAAACTTACAAAGATTAAACTTCTTATGGACCAAAGAATACCAAATTAAACGCAAATTTGTAGCCAATAAACGTCCCGAATCTCCGGGATTTCCTTTAGTATCCTCAATGTAATAGATGGTGGATAATACCTTTTCACCATTACGTAGACGTTTTTGACTAAAATTGTATTTAATAATTAGAGTTTTTGAATATTATTAATGATTTCTAGACCTACACATGGGCTGTATCAAATTTGATTTCTTTATCCTCCCACAATAAACTGAATGGTTCAATGGTTTCCATTTTTTCGGTAATATTTTTTAATAGAATTTCTTTTCCCTTAAGTGTAAATCAGCCACTTGTTGTGGCCATTTGGTTTAATTAAATTTGTATACAAGTTGCTAGGATACGTAAATTCATCAAAACAATGTTGTCAATATGGTTGGAATATTAAAAAAATGTTACTAAACTATGGACAGGATGAACTATGATTGATACATCTTCCTTTAATCGAGAACATTCGATTGTTACAATCATTAATCTTCATTGATCAGTGATGAATTATAATTATTCATCACTGATGGACAATGTTTAAAGGAATCGCTGTAAATAAAGCAGAAACTGAACTTGTTCATTTGAACAGACGATATAATATGTACAGTGTCTCTCATAATTATTCGAATTTGGGTAAACTATAAAAAGAAACCAAATTTAATAATATATTTTGTGTGTAAAATAAATAAATTAATTTGTTATATTGTCTAGATAGTCCTTATGTTTGATATCACGCTTTTTAAAACTTGAAAAATTTGTATTGACTTAAATTAATTGTGCTTTTTTAAAAAAAGTCCATGAAATTGCCTCACAAAAGTATACGAATTTTTCCTGTATTTCATATTTGATCATATTATACGCAACACAAATTTTAGAATCGAATGGTTTTTATGCGTAATATTGTTTTAAGGGGTTACTATCCACGGAAAGGATATATTTTTGGCCCATTTGGTCCACAATTTTGGGGAATTTGTACCCTTTTTTCATGTAATATCATTAAAATAGCGATTTTTTACCATAATTGTAAATTTTTCTCCTTTTTTCCAGAGATAAAACAAAAATTTGATATTGGGACTCAAAAGACCCCTTGGGGTATCTAAAAATAATATCTTTTGTTACAAGAATCTGTATTTAAACGTTCCAAGATAAATTATTCGGATCATTCTTCTTTCGCTAATTCAATATATTGGAACTTAAGTCCATTTTTATAATACTAGGATCAACTATTTTCGGGGAAAGTTTTTTGGCATATATTCTTTTAGATATCAGCTTTTATACATTTTAAGTTTTCAATGTGTTGTGGAAGTGTACAACTCCAAAACATGCCTCGAAGAAACACCATTCAAAATAGTAAAATCATTATTTTTATATAGCAATGGCCTCCATGCTGCATGGCACGATATCATTATGATCACATCAAAAATGTTGATATGTGTTTAAATATTATTTACTATGATCAAATTAAAACCAAAATTTAGGACTTACAGTGTTATTGTAACGGGCAACATAAGCGTGAAAGTTACGAGTAGTAAAAACTGAAATCTACTATATAGGATGACGTTTTGTTAAGGCATGTTTTGGGGTTATATACCGCTATAATATATTGAAAATTTAAAATACATTAGTGCCAATATGTACATGAATATACACTAGACAACTTTGTCGGAAAATATCGTCCCTAGAGGTACGAAAAGGGACTTATGATCCAGATAATTCAATTAGAAAATGCAAAACGATAGCAAAAATACATCTTGGAACGTTTAAGTACAGATCCTTATAACAAAAAATATTATTTTTAGATACCCTATGGTTTCTATTTAATTCCAATATTAAATTTTGGTTTTATCTCTGGAAAAAGGGTGAAAACATTACAAATATAGCCAAAAATCGCCATTTTAATGATATTACATGAAAAGAGGGTACAAATCCCCCAAAATTGTGGACCAAATGGGTCAAAAATATATCCATGCGGTTGATAGTAACCCCTTAAAACCATATTAAGCATAAAACCATGCGATTCTAAAATGTGTGTATCGTATAATATGATCAAATATGAAATACAGGAAAAATTCGCATACTTTTGTGAAGTAGTTTCATGGACTTTTTTTAAAAAGAGCATAACTAATTTAAGTAAATGTAAAGTTTTCAAGTTTTAAGGGGCGTGATATCAAAACTAAAGACTATCTAGACAATATAACAAATTTATTTATTTATTTCCCACACAAAATATATTATTAAATTTGGTTTCTTTTCATAGTTTACCTAAATTCGAATACTTATGAGAGACACTGTATATGTAAGTAGATAACATCAGTCAGCCTTCGTTAGTTGGCATCGAGCTAAGTTTATATAATGGAACTGTGTTTTTAGGTTCCTTCCTTAATGGCAAATTTTCATCGAAGGACAATACTCAGTAAATAATGAAGAAGAAACTCAACGTATACTATATGCGCTGTAATTCAAATGGTAGCCCATTCTAATGGATGTATTGTCTGGTGGGAGTCTTTGAAAGCAGACAAGTATAGAAAGCTATTCAATAAAGTCCAAATATGTGTCTTTTTGGGGATTACAGGTGCTATAGAAAGTACACTACAAACGGCATTGGTTATCCTACTATATCTTTCCCCTATTGAACACTATGTAGACGGTGTGGCATTCCTGTTCATGGAATATTTTTGTATGTCGGACAACAAAGTTTTCGAATAGAGACGATTGATTTGGATTCGATAAACTGTTCACGGGATTTCAAGGGAAATTCCCAACAATCTGGGAAGCAAAGAAACTGATACGGGATCATAGAATTTCAACTGTCAGACAGCACTCAGGCTATTGATATGACATACAGTACATTCTTGCAAGACTCGGAGGGAAGGGGGTAAAATCACACTTTTGCACTTTTAATGCATTATTTCTGAAAGATTCCGAAGCATTTCTCTACTAGTTCTAGATCATTAAAATGGATTGCAGAGAATCTAACGCTTTATGGCCAAAACTTGTTGCAAAGGTTACCAATATACTTACGGAACTTGGCAAATGTAGTAGAAGGTTGTGAAGGTGACATTGCTCCATTAGAGCTTTTTTTTAGTAAACGGAACAATAACCTACCGGGCACGCCATTCAGTTTCTTGGGCTGTTGGAATCGCGAATTCTAGCGTCCTTAAGTGCCATAAAACAGAAATCATGAAGCTTACTAAATTGTCCTGTTCATATCAGACTGACATCAACCAGATCCTTAAATTTGCGGTCTTTAGTTGAAGAAAATATAAATCCGTTAGATGGTGTTTTGGGAGGCCCCTCCGTTAACATCCCAGTAGGAACTGCTTTGATAGCTTGGTGTTATGTTCCATAACCGAAGATCTTCATCTCGTCATGTATGTAGGTGTTCTTCTGACGTCATTTGTATACAGCCTGTTACTGTTCTAAGGGCTGCATTTTGACAGCTTTCGAACTTCTTCCATTATATATCGCTAACTCTCGGAGTCCACACTGGCGTAGTTTACCACTGTCCGAGCAATCGTTTGGTATGTAGTTAAAAAAGTTTCTATATCTATTCCCCAAGTGCTGCCAACTAAAGAGTTGAGTATCTTATTTCTACTTCGCATTTTGTTGCAGATTGCAGTGGTGTGCGCGTAGGACATAAGGAGGCTATCGAATTTGACACCAAGTATTTTGGAATAATTTACCGTCGGGATTTTGGGATTTTTTCGCCATCGACTGTCGCATCCAATTCTAGAACTACTTCCTTTGTCCAAGCAGTGAAGATAGGATTTTGTCGGTGATATTTTCAAATTCCTCAAATGGAAGAAGCTGGAAAGATCACATAAGTAAATGTTTACAAACCGCAAAGGCCATCAATACTATTGCCCTTATCCGTGCCCAATATCGAGCCGTCATCGGCGTACGATGACATGTTTAGAAATATAGAAATTAAACAGGACTCGCGAAAGGACCTTGGGGAACTCCCATTTAAATTCTACGAGACTTGGATCTCTGGTTCCTAAACTCCACGAATAACTGTCCTCCAAACATTTAATTCACTAGCCATCTCTTGGTATTGGCGGAGAGATCTGTTGTAAAATATCTCTGAAGAGAATGGCGCCATTGACCATATCAAAAGCTTTTGATAGATCGAGTTGAACAAGGGCCGTACGTTGACTTAATGGGGCCTTATTAAGGCCGTGGTAAGCTTGTGTGGTGATGGCAGTTAAATCTGTTGTTGTTCTGTACTTTGCACGGAATCCGTGTTGATGTGGATATTGTTGTAACTCCGGAAGGAGTAGTGTCGAACGATTGTAAACCAAGTTGTTTCTACAATTATATTCCAGTCAAAGTATCGAAAATACATGGGCTTATATTTGTTCTGAGGGTTTAACGGTGTTGGTTTAGGACTTTGTGGATCCATATCTTCGACGAAAGTAAAATTATTTGTACATCTTTTTATTTAAAAAAAGTTCAGCTTTATTTTTACGTCTTATATAAAAAGTATTTATAATTAAATATATATTCTTCCAATAGAAAAATATTCTTACAAAAAAAAATCAAACAGAAAAATGCTGGGCACTTAAAAGATTTTCATAAATCAAAATCATTTAAAGGTCTTAGAAAATAAAAATCATTTAAGGCAAATAAAATATTATAAAGAACTGATATTAAAGCTAGCAAAGCTATATGGAAATGTTAAAGATTTTTCTTTAAAGATAAACACAAATAGAGTTTGTTTTATAAAATAAATTAATAGAAAGATTTACAAAAATTTAACTTAAAAACGAAAATAAAATTAAAGATAGAGGGGGGAGGGATTTAAAGCCAATATTAAGTGAAGTTATAAATATTGCAGATAATTTAACAATGATAATGAAGACAATCCTTACTTGTAAGCAAGTAAAGATGTTTTTTAATTTTATAATAAAAAAAATATAATTTAGTTACAAACAATTTAGTTTGTTTACGTTATATAAATAAAAATATTTCCCTCGGCAAAAAGTCTTGCTGCTGGTTTTCATATTGTTGTTGTTTGTTAGTTATGTTAAGGTATTTTACAAATTTACATAATAATTTGAGGTTCTGGTACACTGGCAGCAATATTTTTATGTGGCAATACCTGACCACCATTTATATAGATTTCATCTTTGACAATAACATCTTCACCCAATACCGTGGTACCCTCTAAACGCACCCAACGTCCTACAATCGAACGCCAACCCACAATACAGGAATCTAACCAAGAATGTGACTTAACAATGGCACCTTTTAATATCGTTGAACGTTTTATACAAACACCATCTTCAATGACAACATCTGGACCGATTGTGACATTGGGACCAATGCGACAACCTTGACCAATTTTAGCACTGGGATCAACTAGAACGTTGCCAACAACCCCAGGACCGGTGTAAAGATTCGTTGATTGTTTTTGTCGCAAAGACGAAAGATAGAGACACATGCCTGAAAGATGATAATAAGAACAAATTTAAATAATTGGAGGAAATATTAATCTTAACAAACAATTTATAGGAAGTATAATCTTAACGAATAATAATAAATCTTTTTTTCAATATTTTATAAGGGAAAAGAATTTATAGAAGAAATAAGATAAGCTTTAACAACAATTTAGTAGAATTTTATCTGAGAATATCATAAATTTAAATGTTTGTAGCTAATCTTTTTCTATAAATATGTTTTGCTATCAGATGATAAAAACTAGCTTGTCATTGGCTAATATTTTTGAATCTCTAAAAACCAAATGAGTTTTGAAATCAGAAGTATTATTTGGAAAAACTTTTATACAAATCGGACAATTCAGCGTAAAGTTTAGAACAACTCTTTAAGTTAAAAAGCTCTTAAAAACTTTAAGTTAAGAGCTTTTTAACTTAAATTAGCTTTTCATGGAAAGCATAGCATCTTCCACCAAAGAAAATACTCTCTCTTTATAAAAGTAGAAATTTATAACCGATTATGGCCTATATAGGCTAGGTTATTGAAATAAAGAATTTGAAATTGAAAAAAAATTGAAAAAAAAAGGAATTATCTCTTTACCAACAAAAGCTGTTTTCTCCAAAAAGGGCCGCCAAAAAACAAAAACAAAGTCATCAAAAAAGACTTTACAAACGATTTTTTTTAACTTTAAACAAACAAATATGTTTTTTATCAAAAACATTTTTTAAGGTTTTTTAACAAAAAGATTTTCGAAACTTTTTTATCAAAAAACATTTATTTTGTCAAAAAGCTTTTTGCAAATATGTTGTTTTTTATTAACAAACTTTTTCCTTAAAACAGAAAAATTAAGCTTTTTTATCTAAAAGCTTTTTATTAAGCTTTTATAAATTTGCTTCTTGATTTTTTTAACAAATAGCTTTTTTAACAAAAAGCTTTTTGAAATTTAATAAAAACAAAGATTTTTAACATTTTTAACAAAAAGCTCTTTTACAAAAACTTATTATAAAGCTTTTTTTAACAAAAAGTTTTTTTTAACAAAAAGCTTTTTTTTAACAAAAAGCTAGAGCAAATCTATTTAAACAACGCAAGCATTATAACAAAAGTTTTTTTCATCAAACACGTCAATGATTATTTCACAAAAAAACTGTTTAAACAAAAAAGCTTTTCAACAAGAAACTGATTCTGTCAATAAGTTATTTTTTCTATTTTTTCCTACATGGAAAGCTTTTTTCAAGCTTTTTTCAAAAAGAAAGTTTTTTTTAGGAAAAAGCTTTTTTTCATAAAAAAATAACATTTTATTCCAAAAAAGCTTTTTTCAGCAAAGAAAACATTTTATTTTATCAGAATAAGTTTAAAAATACAAAGTTTCACAAAAAATCTTCTTTTTAAAAAAAAGCAAAGGTTTTTTTTAGCTTTTAAAGCAAAAAAGCTTTTTATGTATTAACCAAACAAACCTTTTTCACAAAATTTCAAAACAAAAATAAAAAGCTTTACCTACATAAAAACTAAGAAAATTGGTTTTGCAAAAAAGCTTTTTTAACAAAAAGCTAAAGAGATTTTTTTTAATGAAGAAAAATAATAAAAGCAACGGTTAACAAAACTTGCTACAAAACTTTTGCCAAAATTTCTTATCTAACAAAAACAATGTAAACCTTACACTTTTTTTAGCAACACCCTATAGCTCTACATACATTGTATGCAATCAATAAAAAATTACAACATATTTGTATTACAAAATTCATTATTATTTTTTGCTCTTAAAAAACCTGAAAAATCATTTCATAGAGCTTAAAAAACAAAAGATAACACAAGAAGCATTTGGCTGAAAACTTTAGAAAAAAAGTTAAAAGTTCTTGTGACTCACGCTAATCAATTTTTTTAAGATAAGAAAAAAAAAGAACGCACACACACATAAAAACACTACAAAACATTAAAAAAGATAATTTTAAACATAAAAAATAAGAAATTGAAAAAAATATTCACCTGTTAGAAAATCTTTTGGTTGTCCAATATCCATCCAGAAACCGGGCAACTCCATGGCAAACAATTGCTGCTCTTCGGCCATAACGGGGAAAATTTCCTTTTCAATGGAAGTAGGTTTCACTTCAATGCGATCCAATACCGAGGGATTGAATATATAAATGCCAGCATTGATTTTATTACTAACAAACTCTTGAGGTTTCTCTATGAAACTCTTAATGCAGCCTTGGTCATCATATAAAACAACACCATATTTAGAGGGTTCCTCTACTTTGGTCACCACTATGGTGCCCTCTTTGCCATGATTACGATGATACTGTTCCAACTGTTTGAAGGGAAAATCACAGATAACATCTGAGTTGAGTACATAGAAAGGTTCTGAGCTGGCATTTAGTATGTGTTTGGCTAAGGCCAAAGGGCCAGCAGTGCCCAAAGGTTCTGTTTCATGGGAAAATACCAATTCAACGCCCAGTTTTTCAGCCTCGATTTTAAGTTCTTTTTCCATTTGTTCGGCGCGATAGGAGACAGCCAAAATTACCTTAAAATTTTAAAGGGATTTTCTATAAGAAGATTTATTATGAATTGCTAATCTGTGAATTGTTACCTGTGTACAGCCAGCAGCCACCAAAGCTTCCAGCTGATGCAATAGAATAGGTTTGTTGGCGAACTCCACCAAAGGTTTGGGTGTACTCAATGTTAAGGGCCTTAAACGGGTGCCATAGCCTCCCACTAGAATCAGGGCACGGGTGCCTTTTGTTACGGGCGGATTAGAACCACACATTGTGTTGATATTTTTCTTATTTTTAGCAATTTAAACAAATAAACGACACGTCAAAATTAATTTTTCTTTTACAGCACACCCCGCATGAGAATTTTCCTGGTAATTAATTGTTTTCAACTTGCTCAGCTCTTAATTAACTAACTGGCTTTTTGGTTAAATGGGATTTTTTTACTTACTTCACTCCTCCCAATAATAATAAACTGATAAGAATGAAAAAAACTAAATTATTTGTTTTACAACAAAAACAACGCTATGAATAAGATTTCTTGAAAACACCAATCAACTTGCAAAACGTCACGTAATTTTTTGTTTTCTTTACAATCAATTATTTATCATTGGATTTTGTTTGTTTGCTATTATTTCGTATTGTTTTAATAATGTTTTTTCTAAATTTATTAATTATTTTATTTAAATTTTGTTACAATCAGATTATATTCTAAATGATGAAATGCAGCGAGAAGAATTCTTGTGACAAGTGTGTGTAATTATTCTTTGTAAATAAAACACTTTTTTTCTGTTTGTTGTCAGAGTAACAAGCCGTAACGGCGCGACCGGCGGCTAGCCGAACAGCCGGTAATTTTTTTCAAGCCGCGCCGCCGCCGAAACCATCGGCTCATCAGCGGCTTATTGCAGAGCTGATTTAATCGGCTGAGTCGATTTTTTCAGTACAAAAAAATGCGACTCAGCCTTTTACATTTTCTTTTACTACATTACTATGTGATCAGTGGAGCTTGCTTTTTATAACGGTTCCTCAAAAAAAAAAAAAAAAAATGAACACGCTAAAAAATTATTTCTTTAATATTGATAATGGTGATGGTGTTGTTGCTGATGGCGTAGGTGATGGTGTTGCTGTTAAAAACAAAAATCAAGTTTTTCAATGAAAACCCCAAAACGCTTTGTTAAAACACGTTTAAAAGACGTCATTAAAAAATCTATATCACAGGCTATACAGAGGCGTCACGAGCAAAAAACTATTTCCCTCTCTTTCGCACAAAACGAATTCAATAATTTTTTTTAGCTGTATTTTATATACCTCTTTTCACCAAACAATTTCAAAATCAAACAAAAGCTGATTTTAGACTTTTTTAAATGTCAAAAGTGACAGCTCTGTATACTTTGTGTCTATATTTTGGTTGAAAAACTATCGCCGCTGATTACTCTGTTTTTATTAATCGACTTTCAAACAATCGACTTATCGAAAAATTTCAAAAAAATCGATGTTGACAATGTTTCAAAAAATCGGTAAATATTCGATTTACTTGTAATAAAAATGTCGCAAAGTAGTCTTTGTAAATAAAATTCGAATAAAGTCGAAAAAATACAAATTAGGGTTCTTTTATCGAAATCGAAATTTTGTTCAAAAAAAATCGGCTAATTTGTAGGAAAAATGTCGAATTTGTAAACATTGAAAAAGAAGACAAAATTTAAAAAAGTCTTCAATAGCAACTTTCGTCAATTTAAAAATTGTAAAAGGTCAAAAATCGAAATCCTACAAAAACACGTTTTCAAATCAAACGAACAAAAATCTTTTGTAAAAATTAAAAATTGCGCATGATTTTTAAGGGATGGAAGTTAATAATAAATATTTCCAGGGCTAAGTTCTGACAAAATTTGAAAAATTTTATTGAAATATTTTTTCTTTTTGCTATTCGCTAATATTGAAAAAAATCACTAGAAATGTCAATAAATAAATGAAAAATCGCACAATAACAACACTTAATACAAGTCTGTTGCAAAAATACAACTCTGCGCAAAAAAATATATACGTCAGGCATGGGAAAATAGTTTTATTGTACTTTTTTCAGTACTTTTTGACATCGAAAAATATTGACATAGATTTTACTCTTTCATATTATTATTTTACAAACATTCATAAGTTGTATCTTAATCTATAGATTTATATTTTGACTAGAGCATAAACAAATTCGGAGAATAGTGGGCAGACTGGTTTTTGAAGAGTCAGTCGAGCAGTTCATAGAATAATCAATAGACTGGTCAATAGACTATAAATTAGCCGAAAGACTCGTGCATAGTAATTAGTATAGTAGACAATAAACTTGTCAATAGCCTAGTCCATAGTTAGTCAATATATGTATTTGTAAACTTATCAATAGATAAAAATATATAGCCGAAAAGTATTTTAGTACCTTTAAACCATAAAAAGTACTCTTTTTGATAAGTATTAGTACTATTTATAAATGTAAATTTTCCATACCTGATTTAAGTGTCGCATGCAGACGAGTGTGAATTTGTGTCTGCCGTGAAAGATTTTCATTTTAATAATTAAAGTGTTAATTGTTTAATAAATCGCCCAAAAACTATTAAAAAGTGTAGTTAAAAAGGTAAGTTATAAGAAATTATAAAAATATTTGCGAAAAATTCATAAGAAAAAACAATTTTCAAAGGAAAATTTTTACTTATATCGAGTATATTTTTTTTGGTATAACTACAAGACGACAGACATATTGGAAACGTTTTAAGAAAATTAATTAACACAGCTGTTTATTTGTTGCTAATTTTCTAGAGCATTTAACAATATTATGAAAATTATACTTAAAAAAGTTTTTTATTTTGGAAGACTCCTTTGAATTTCATCACTTTTTCGCCATCTCATCTGTTTTAACAAAATGTCTTCTTGATTTTTTTTGTTGTTTTTTTTTCTTGCCTTTCGTATTGTGTTTTTTTGCTTTTGCTTTTCTACACCACAATAATTTTCCTGAGAAATACATATGTAAATTATTTATCATATGTTTTGTGTTTAGGTTTTAGTTTTAATGTGGTTTTTTATTATTAAATATTCAAGTGGTTATTTATTTAATATAATGAAACACAAAATTAATAAATTTTATTCTATTTAGTGGAATTTTTTGTTATATTTTCTGGGGTTTGCTGTGTTATTATTGTACCCTACGTCTCTAGAGTAGGTAATACCCAAGTTTGTAATACCCAAGTAGATATGTTCATTTAGTATCCACCAATCGTTGTTATAGAATCACTTCCTAGGTCCACCATCTGCCTGTTTTTATCTAATAATAGTTCGAAATCTAATCACTATAGTTAAACCTTGATAACATACTTTGCCATTAAAATATGTACTACCCAATCACTGTAGGGTATAACAGAGTCAATACATTTTTAATTGTTTCTTAGTTTATTTTAGTTTTCATGTGCTGCAATTTAATTACAAGTGAAAATTAATGCAAAAAACCTTGAAGTGACGTACTATTTTCTTTAGCATACAAAAATAACAAAAACAAAACATTACTGCAAACTGATGCAGCAGCAGCAGCAAGTTAGTTATTATTGCTGTTGCTGAACAACAAGGTGGATGGATGGATACCAAAGTTATTCGTTTGGAATTAATTTGTTTGTCAATTGATGGGACGTTTTGTTGGTTATTGTTTTCAAGTTGTTGTATTTTTTCTCCGCTTGCTAGTGGGAGAGAATTTTTTCTAATAGAATAAATATAGTACCTACTTAAATTGTTTCATTGTATGAGCTTGTTTGTTGGAAGAGAACAAAAAAAGAAAAAAACGTGGCGTAGATTTCTATTGATTTTTCTTTTCATTGGAATACACTAGTTGAGTGTTAATCGAATAATTAAATATAAATTATGCGTAATAATTTAATAATTTCGGAAAATTATTGTTTTCTTTAATGGATAGGGATTTTTAAATTCAACATATAAAATATAAAAATGTCTGAATTCTTATTAGTTATATTCCATCTGAAACAAAAAAGTTTATTAACAGCTAAATCCCTGGACTTACTCTGACAAAAAAGTGAATATCAAGAATATAGAATATCCCTGAGACATCCTGTATCTCGCTAAATCGACATCAACTCATTGTCAACTCGTTCGACCCACAATCACTCCTTTGAGAGGTATCTGTTGTCTAGGCAATAGTACCGGAATATTTTTTTCTATCGTTTGTAACTGTATGCAGAAAAGTAATCGGAATGCAGAATTGGGTTGATTCTCTTCTTAACTAACACGTGCAACTCGAAAGCACCTACTTAATAACTGGCACAAGACAAAATGCGAAACTCTGTCCTGAGCACAATTGGTTCCCGTAATGCCAGATAGGTTAGTACTCTAATCAGACCGCGAGTCTGAGTATAGTTGTCTGGCAGACTCTTGAAAAAGTAATGAGATATTCTGTGCTTTTCATGACCGGTGCACTAAGAACAACTCCTTGAAAGGCTTTGTTTACAATGCTTACCTGGCCTCCAGTTGATCTTCTGGCCAAATAAATAGATATGCTCACTATTTATTTTCAAATGGAACAATTATTCCATGGGTCACGCGAAAATCATGGTTTTTCTACCGAGACCCCAGTACGCTTTTGATTATTGTATCCCGGAACCGTGTCTAGTAAGGCAAATCCAATACGGAGTCTCAAGTATCTTTTCTTTCGTTAAATAATTGTTTCCGTGTGTTTACAGACGGATCGAGGATGACGAAAGCGATTGGTAGGGGCATCTTCATTGAGGAATTTGGCAATAAAATCTCTTTTCGACTTAATGATCTTTCAAGTTGAAGTAACACATAAAAAAAGGGTGTCGACTTGGCTAAGTTACCATCGGATATCTAACAGAGTTAACAAAATTTATAGCGATAGTAAACAGACGTTTCTCAATCAGATGACGATACATTCGAACATTATGGGTCAGAGGACACAGGAGTACGTATGTCAATAATATTGCTGACACATTGCTAAGAGCTGGAACCACGTTAAACGAACTGAAAATAGATCAGCTCTGTAATGTTCCACAACTTGCAATAAAAAGACTGATTATTCATAATTGCTATTCCACTGCTCAAGATCGATGGTCATTTGAGCACACTTGCTCGATAGCTAAAGCACTGTTGTCTCATATGGACCCACGCAGGTCTAACTATCTCCTAGGGGTTAATATACTAAAACTAGGCAAACTGGTGTAGATCGTTACTGGCACTTCAAATTTGGTAACCATGCTAGACGCTTCCGTTTAACGGCGTCTGTAGGAGTTGTCAATATGAGGATGAAGATGAGACTTCACTATTCTTCTCTGTAAATGTCCTGCATTGACAGCTGCTAGAATTCGAACGCTTGGGTCCGCCCAACTTTGGCAATTTATCCGAGATAACGAATATTCAATGTTTTATAGTATTTCTAAATTCGACAGAATGGGTCCGAACTTCAAATTCTCACTAAGTAGAAAGACATTTTTATAACAGGTCCTTATTATATGACCATTGTGTCTGTTTCCTCTCTAGTCGGTTTTCCTCACTCTTCTTGTCCTTCACTTTTCTCTCTTCTTAGAGGTATTTTCACAAAGGAATAAGCTTTGGACCCAAGAAAAGCTTCATTTGGCTAACTGGGACAACCTTAAATTGGGTAGTGTACTTTGATGGAGAAACTGTTGGAGGAATATAAATTAATTTTAATTTTTGCAGTAGATCAAAGGGGCTCCACCAGTTAGTTTTAAATAAGATTTCAATTCTTCTGAAGAAAAATATTTCAGTCGAAATTTAGCTCATGATGTAACATTTCACTCTTAGCTCCTTTTCGTTTATATAAGGAAAATAAAATCAACCAGTTAGTGACCTTTTCCATTATTGATTTTATTCTTAGTTTTGTTTTCATTTACTTTCTAAAAGAAAATGCATAATCATGCAAAAAAACCAAAAAAGCTTCAACGTTTGCCAATAACAGAGAAATAACAAAAGAAAATTTCTAAAAAATATCAAAAAACCTAAATTAAGAACAATATTTCAAAGCGATTTCCAAAAAAAGTAATTTTTACAAAAACCCACAAACCATATTTTAATTTGGCCGTTTTACTAAAAAAAGTTCTTTGTCGTCTGGCTTTAAAACAAATAAACCAAATGCACAAGAAAAAAGAGCTACAAAAATATTGCAATACAACTCTTTCTTTAGTTTTTTTTTTGCTATTCCTAGAGTATAAAAACCAACTTTAGTCAAGTTTATTTTTTTAGTTTTGTTTGTTTTTTTCTTTTTTTCTCCTCGTTTCATTTCCTTTTTCCTTATGCGATGCCATGATGTTTGATGGTGATGACGATAATATTGGGTTTGGTGGTGTTGATGATGATTTTCATGTTGTTCATGCTGCGCCGCCATTGCATGTTGCTGTTGTGTATTGTATTGTATTATTGTGAAACACGAATGTATTTAGTGGCTTTCCTTCCCTTAAAGTTAAAACTTTAGTGAACAACATGAAATTTCGTGCTCTGATGCAAGATCCTGAATATATGAAAGAATTTCAAAATATTATTTTAACACTGTCCAAATTAACTAAAGAATGTGTCATTGATATAACAACAGATAAAATGTATTTTATAGCCAATGAAGAATCTGGCACTACAGCACCTTTGGTATGGGTGGAAATAGAAGCTGGCTTGTATTTTCCCGAATATGAATTAAAACTGCAAGACGAAAGACATGCTCATATTATGTTGGCCATCTCACCAGCAAATTTAAGTCGTGCCCTAACACATTTACGTTCGAATGCTCGTACTTGTAAAATGAATTTAATCAATATACAATTCTCCTGTTTACGTATAGAAATTGAAGTACCTTCACAAACCTCCAATAATACCACCAAAACAGTGCATGATGTGCCGGTTAGTATTATACCACGCTCGGATTGGAGTTTCTATGAAGTACCACAAAAACCCAAATCGAAATTAATATTAAATGTACCCTCGAATCGTTTGATGCGTGGCCTCATCGACAAAGTTAAAAATCTCTCACCAACTATTATCTTTTATGCCACTTCCAATGGTGAAATGAATTTGGTAGCTGAAACTGAAATGGCTACAATTACCACTCATTATAAACAATTGGAAATCAAGGAAATCGATTCATCTGCCTCATCAGGCTCCAATCAACAAGTTGAAGCTTCCTGTTCGGTGGATTGTAAGAAGGCTTCTCTTTTCTTTTCTGCACTACAAGTGCCCACTTTAGAACTATCATGTGGCATCGATGATGATCGTCTCATACATATGGAAGTGGATGTACGACAGGGCATTGCTATACATTCCATTTTGCCAGCCGTTTGTATTTAAGTTTTCTACACTCTTTCTCTTCATCTGACATTCAATTGGCATTTCCTATCAGCTATGTATACTTTTATGGCTTTTTCATTCTCTGTCTGTATGTGGACATTTATTTGTTTACTATTTTTTTTATATACATACATATTTATCAATATCAATAAAGTGTAAAATATATTTAATATTTACCTAAATTGTTTATTTTACTTTTTTTGTGTAGTATTGGTTCGTTTTGCAATAGTTTTTTTCTCACTTTTTATAAGTGTCTACGTACTAAGTCTATATCACACTAAATATTAGTAAAACGGCCTTAAATTAAAATTAAATTTTTTTGTTAAATTATTGGAATTGTAGACCAAAGTAAGGGAAATTGTCATCTATTAAAGTTTATATATTTTGTGGTTTAACTTTGTATACAATTCGTTAGTGTAGTTAGTAATGTTCCCTAGAATTTTCTCTTTGTTTGAATTTTACATTTTATTTACAAATAGTCTAATTGCGTATTTACATTTTTGTACACCTAGTTGCTTATGACGGCACTAACAACAAATATAGTTAAGTCTATAATGTCGAAAAAAGTTCGGATATGGGAAATGTACTTAATAACTGAATTTTCAAAATTGGACAAAAAAGTTTTAACAAATGTATATTGTTCTACACTCTTCTAGAGTCGGACAGTCACATCAAAAGTTCTGTACTCTTCTTCGTCTAAACAACTTATAGGAAATAACATATGACTAATCATACAGTGTCCACTAAGTGTGCTTATAAGAAGCTTTAAGGAACTTTTATCAAGGGTCTATATAATCAAAAACTCTTTTCTGTTTTAACGTCAATCCATTTTAACCATCCTCTTACCACTTCAATAATGGTTATGTTATGCTGTTAAGGCAATCGACAAGAGAGTCGACTTGGGTTCATGCACTGTTGACGTTGTGGTACGCTGAAGCGGAGTCAAACCAATCTGGTGCACGAACAAAATATTCTATACTGAACTTTCAAATGTCCGGGTGTTTAGAGTAATTATAGGTTAGTCATCTCCTCAAGAGATGCCCGACATTCGCAAACCAGTCTGGTTGTTATATAGACTCCAGTTAAAGATTTTATAGCAGATTTACTGTCAGAACAGATTCGAATATTTCTGTTGAATGCCTTACAGAAGCTTATCCTCTTTAACGGTCTTTTTAGGGCTGAGTTTTCAACCTGTAATATATGAAACAATGGGATATAGAATTTACCTCTCACATCCTTTGAGGATCCATATAATCAAAAGTTCTTTATTGGTTGTAAAGTCAATCTAGTTAAACCATGTGATACCCTGAAGCGGATCACGCCTCGAACAACCCATGGGATATTACATGTCCTTGTTCAACACGAAGTCAAACCTATCTGAGTCACTAACAAACGATTCTATCCTAAACATTCGAATGTCCGTGTGTATAGAGTAGTTCTAGATTCGAATGATTCACCATCTCGTCAAGAGATACCCTACATTCGCGAACCAGTCTGGTTGTCGTATAAACTCCAGTTAAAGAATTTATGGCAAGTTTACTATCAATACTGAGTCTGATATTCCTGTTGCATATAGAAGCCTATACGGTTTAACGGTATTTTTAGGGCTGAGATTTCAACCTGTAATATACTGCATTGGTTGTGTAGCTTGAAAACTGACCCTTTTATTTAACAAGGGGATATAGAATCCACTTCCCACCCCGTTTTAGGTCTTGGATCCATCAGTGTAGATAATGAACGAAATGAGTCAGTCGTTACTCACACTGTGATACTCTCGTCCAGAAGGAGTATGTCAGTAGTAGTCGAAATTGCCGGGTATGTAGGTCGTATTACCCAAAATAGATGCATGGTCAAACCCGTTAGACATCCACATGCACGCAGCGTTTAGTCTAACTGCTAAATTTACGGCAAGTTTCTTGACCATAATATAAGCTATTAGCCAGTAAATGACTAAACCTAGATCCGAAGATAGTGCAAAAGATCTAAGGGTCTAAGAATTTATTTTCCCGGAGATGAAAGATCCCATCTTGGTTTATTACAATTCCGGGGAAAATCGGTGCTATCAATACCTCTAGTCTACCAGGACTCTAAACTGATGATGATCAAATGTGTCCTCGGCCTAAGTTTCTGTTACTGCTCCTAGTTTCTAGGTATTACAACATAATTTTGACTATTAAAGAAACAATTCTCATGAGCTATCTCGATTGATTCCAGTTGGATTTTGCTAGAGTTTTGCATTCGAATTAATATTTCTAACGTGTCCTACATAGCTTATCCCTAGTAATTTAGTATCTTTTGATTTGTTGAAGGCCAAAAGTTTCAGTTCTCCCTTTGTTCGCAATGTTGCTTTCAACACAATTCTCCTGAGATTTCCAGGACTTTTCCGATCGTAGCCTTTGAGCATTTTTCACGTTTATTCATCAAATCGATTGTACAAATTCCTTAAATTTAATAATCAAGAAGTACGACACATGACGAAGGAATGAATGATTTTTGGGATTTAAATCTTCCAAAGGCCATGTTAACATATTACTAGTATCTGACCGGAAATCGAAAGTGCTAACAAACCTCCAGAATTTAATTCGAAAAAAATATGTATTTTTGGAAAATCCCGTTTTTTTTTGCAGGTTACAACCATCCATTTCAACAATATCAGAATAAAATACATGCAAATTATAACCTCATTTAAAAATATTGTTGTTCTTTGTTATTGTAAAACTAGGTAGAGTTTGTCCTAATTTATGCCTACATAACTCGTTGTCGTCGTATAAGAAGCTTTGCATTACAATGTTATTTACTGTGGCCTCTTTTTCCTTTTGTCAACTCGATATAAAACGAATTACAATGCTCTTACACTCGTTCATTCGTAAAAAAAATGAGTGGTCGATCCTATCTTTATGGGTATGGAATGGAGGTGGTGGTGTGCTGTTGTTACAATAAAATTGCATTACATGAGCCCTCACTTGTGCTCTCTTGAGTGCTATTTTTTGAGTGATTTTTCTATTTGCAAAAAATGAGAGAAATATCTTTTTTTTTGCTAACTTTGCAATTTGTGGTAAATTTTTCTTTATAAACATGTGTTTGCTTTATTATTATTTTCATTTTTTAATTCAGATTTTCTTGTGGTTTTTGATTTTTTCTTATTTTCATTATTTTATTGCAATCTGTGCAAAAAAATGGAATTGAGCAAAAAAGTAATTATGATTTGTTTGCAGAAAACCAGAAATAAAACGAGTATTATTTATTGTTTTTATCACCGACATTTATAAAACAAACATATGCTCAATTTTTTAGGAATTATTCAGATTCTCCTGGTTTCTCTCCACGCAAAAAAATGTCATTTTGCATTTTTTGCGTTGTATATTGAATCTCAACAGAGTATCGCATAAATACTCCTTGTATAGATACTTTACACTTAGGGAAATTTGTTAAAGGCGAGGTGTTTTAATAGCTGAAGATAGTTTGACAAAACAGGACTAGAACAGAGCTTGAGCAGTACTACAACAGAACTATAGAACTAGAACAGAACAGAATTAGAACATAACAGAATTAGAACATAACTAGAACAGAACTGGAACAGAACTAGAACAGAACTAGAACAGAACAGAACTAGAACAGAACTAGAACAGAACTAGAACAGAACTAGAACAGAACTAGAACAGAACTAAACAGAACTAGAACTAGAACAGAACTAGAACAGAACTAGAACAGAATTAGAACAGAACTAGAACAGAACTAGAACAGAACTAGAACAGAACTAGAACAGAACTAGAACAGAACTAGAACAGAACTAGAACAGAACTAGAACAGAACTAGAACAGAACTAGAACAGAACTAGAACAGAACTAGAACAGAACTAGAACAGAACTAGAACAGAACTAGAACAGAACTAGAACAGAACTAGAACAGAACTAGAACAGAACTAGAACAGAACTAGAACAGAACTAGAACAGAACTAGAACAGAACTAGAACAGAACTAGAACAGAACTAGAACAGAACTAGAACAGAACTAGAACAGAACTAGAACAGAACTAGAACAGAACTAGAAAAAGAACAGAACTAGAACAGAACTAGAACAGAACTAGAACAGAACTAGAACAGAACTAGAACAGAACAGAACTAAACAGAACATAACTAGAACAGAACTAGAACAGAACTAGAACAGAACTAGAACAGAACTAGAACTAGAACAGAACTAGAACAGAACTAGAACAGAACTAGAACAGAACTAGAACAGAACTAGAACAGAACTAGAACAGAACTAGAACAGAACTAGAACAGAACTAGAACAGAACTAGAACAGAACTAGAACAGAACTAGAACAGAACTAGAACAGAACTAGTCAGAACTAGAACAAAACTAGAACAGAACTAGAACAGAACTAGTGAGAACTAGAACAAAACTAGAACTAGAACAGAACTAGAACAGAACTATAACAGAACTAGAACAGAACTAGAACAGAACTAGAACAGAACTAGAACAGAACTAGAACAGAACTAGAACAGAACTAGAACAGAACTAGAACAGAACTAGAACAGAACTAGAACAGAACTAGAACAGAACTAGAACAGAACTAGAACAGAACTAGAACAGAACTAGAACAGAACTAGAACAGAACTAGAACAGAACTAGAACAGAACTAGAACAGAACTAGAACAGAACAGAACTAGAACAGAACTAGAACAAAACTAGAACTAGAACAGAACTAGAACAGGACTAGAACAGGACTAGAATAGGACTAGAACAGGACTAGAACAGAACTAGAACAGAACTAGAACAGAACTAGAACAGAACTAGAACAGAACTAGAACATAACTAGAACAGAACTAGAACAGAACTAGAACAGAACTAGAACAGAACTAGAACAGAACTAGAACAGACTAGAACAGAACTAGAACAGAACTAGAACAGAACTAGAACAGAACTAGAAAAGAACTAGAAGAGAACTAGAAGAGAACTAGAAGAGAACTAGAATAGAACTAGAACAAACTAGAACAGAACTGGAACAGATCTAGAACAGAACTAGAACAGAACTAGAACAGAACTAGAACAGAACTAGAACAGAACTAGAACAGAACTAGAACAGAACTAGAACAAACTAGAACAGAACTAGAACAGGACTAGAACAGGACTAGAAAAGAACTAGAACAGAACTAGAACAGAACTAGAATAGAACTAGAACAGAACTAGAACAGAACTAGAACAGAACTAGAACAGAACTAGAACAGAACTAGAACAGAATTAGAACAGAACTAGAACAGAACTAGAACAGAACTAGAACAGAACTAGAACAGAACTAGAACAGAATTAGAACAGAACTAGAACAGGACTAGAACAGAACTAGAACAGGACTAGAACAGGACTAGAACAGAACTAGAACAGGACTAGAACTGAACTGAACTAGAACTGAACTAGAACTGAACTAGAACTGAACTAGAACTGAACTAGAACTGAACTAGAACTGAACTAGAACTGAACTAGAACTGAACTAGAACTGAACTAGAACTGAACTAGAACTAGAACTAGAACTGAACTAGAACTGAACTAGAACTGAACTAGAACTTAATTAGAACTTAACTAGAACTGAACCAGAATTGGACTAGAACTGAACTGAAATAAAACTGAAAATTAATATTTCCCTTGTCAGAAAAAAATGACTTTATTATTTTCATCTCTACTCAGTTTTTTTTTTAACTACATATAACTCGTTAATTAAATTTGTATGATTTGAGTATTTCCTAATGGAATTTTCATGTTTTATATGATTTAGTTTCTCATACTCGAATGTTAAGACCACAACAAAGATTACATTCATGGTTTAATACTATATAAGTATTAATGCCATTAGTAAAATTTTGCACACTGTTATCGCTGCATGACAAATTAACGGACAGACATAAAGACCGACAGACGCACTGCTATGCAGCAGCAAGTCAGGCAGAGAAAGAAACATAAGGGAAGACATTGAATTTTTGCCTCTGGTTATACATTCTTTATGGTTCACCCTTAGAATATTGATGTATTATGGTATGGATTTTATTTTTTATTTTATTAATGCCTTTTCATTAGGAAAGGCATAAAGGAACACAACGGAGCACTGTTTTTGTTGATGTTAAACAAACCTGTGTATGTCTGTCGTCGACTGCAATATGGAAGACTCTCTAATGGAGAAGTCTGAGTTTAACATTGTTTTTATTATATGTGTTGTTTTTTTTTTCTTTTCATTTATTCATTCGTCTGCCTGTTTAATGATTTTTTGCCTTTTGTATTAAAATGTGTGGATGAGTTCAGTTCGTTCATTTTATTTTACAGAGTTTGCACTTTCAATTCTTTCAAACTTTTCGTTTTTTTTGTTATACCCTTCATCTTCGTGTGAAGGGTATATATAAAGATTGGCATTGCGTTTATTATTTCTACAATATATGAACGTTATTTCCTGATCCTGTAAAGCGGTGTTGATTTAGCCAGGTCTGTCTGTCCGTGTGTTTGTTAAAATTTGTTTTCAGAAGACCCAGATATTTGCTATATCCGAATCTTCACAAATCATTCTGTGAAAGTTTTTCCCCATAGACCCAATTGACCAAAGATCCCATATACGAATATGTTTTGTACATATGCAAATCATTCTGTGCTACATTCTGAATTGGTCCATAATTGCATGCAATACTTATAATATCGGGATATAACTCTATTCCAAGTATTATATAAATATACCAAATGAAGGGTATCTAAGATTCGTTAAAGACGATTATAGTACTCCAACTTGTTTGTTTATTTATATTGTATTTTTATCGAGTTCTTTGTCTTTTGATGGAGTCACTCTCAGACACAGACTCGCATTAAAGGGAATTGTTAGTCTGTCTGTGTGTGTTTTTTTCTCGGTTACTGTAGATTTATTTTTAAAGTCTGACTTCCCCAAAAAAGTTTGTTGTCATATCTCTTGTTGATTTCTGTTTTTATTTTTCATTTTCTTCATGAGTTCTTTTTTGTTGTTGTTTGATTTTTTTATGTTTGTTTATGTTGTTATTATTTTCATGTTCTTCCTCCATTTTTCTGCTTCCTTGTGTGCAATAAAAAACCAACTAGTTGTTTGGTATCCAAACACTTTAGACATGGAGCAAAGATACATAATAATTGTACATTGAAAAATGTTCAATATTTTAGTTTTTTGATTTTATTAATCTTTTTTTTTGCTCAAACTTTAAACTTGTTTCTCTTGTTTTGTCTGTAGGTTTTCTTTTTATTTTTTTCTTTGATTTTTTGTTGCCTTTTTTATTTAACTTTTCATGTTTTGAGTGTTTTCAATTTGTTTTATTTGTTATTTATTTTCGTATTTTGTTTTGATGTTGATTTTTCACTTTGTTTCTGTTTCACAGTGGTTGAATTGTTAAAAATGAAGTTTCATTTTGGATTTTTACTTTTTGGAAAAATCATTAAAGCTGAACTGTTATTTAAATATGATGATTGTAGTGTACATGAAAAAAAAATCAGCCATTGAACAAATAATAATAATAATAGCACCACCACGATGACTTCCACGACTTGCCATGTGGACTCGTTTATTGTTACCATTAATGTTGTGTGAAAGTTCCCCCTGTTATCAAAGAAAATTTGTATCTACATACGTATTTGAACAGAATGTACATACATACATATGTTCAAAAGAGGGGGGAAACTGTATAGATAACACAGGCAAATAGAAAGTAATCATAACAAATTCCTTGAAATAGATCATTTCTAGGGTTATATTTTAGTATTATATAGGTACTAGTAGTTTGGCAAACTTTTCATTGTTATAGAAATTACTACGGCAAACTGCAGCTCGTTGAAATATCAAATCTCTCTCTATTATAAAAAAGAAGTATTCATTAGCTTCAACATTGTGTCATTTTTAAAAGAGCAAAATTTAGGTTTACCCGGTTGTCAAACGAGCGTCAAATCGAACGAAAATCATCGCCTTAGCTCAAACCATGAAGAACATCCATACACCTGGGAAGCAGAGTATTCTGTGTAGACTTCGAGAAATCGTATTTTTCGGAACTTAATTGTTTAAATCATACAAAAGAACCAAGGTTTCACAGATAAAGTCATTTGTTCCAAGTGTTTTTGGAATTTGTAGTTGTATACAAAGAAACCGCATAAATGTCGAAATCAACCAATACAAAGTTCGCCAGATAGCAATATCTCCACAAAAATGTTCTAAATCTTTGCGAATCTTGGCTATTTAGGTTTAAAAATCTAATCACTATTACAAGTTGTACGACTGAGAGAAACGTTCAAATGACAAAACTCGCGACATTGAGCGAGAACAGAGAAACTGCCGGTATCCTCTATTTCGCTCTACGAACTCTTACTTGGCATGTTCTTTGCATGTTAAAGTAATGCCAGATTGAACTAGAATATAATAATGGAAAGAACCTTTTATCACAAACACTTTTTGATTTGTGCGAATCCTGACCATTAATATTCAGTTGCTGAAGTCTAATCAATACGAAAAGTTACACGAGGTAGCGAAACGTTCAAATGATAAAACTCGCCACTTTGAGGGAGAACATTAATCTTTGTAATCCGCTATAGTGTGCAGAGGAACTTCCAGTACAGAGTCTCATTTGGCGTGTTCTTCGCATGTTAAAGGGACGCCAGATCGTACTAGAACATAGGAGATGTAAGATAATGGAAGGATGAGAATCGAGGGCAAATTCTTCGCATGAAAATGTGCTGATGATCTTAAGTTAGACTCTTTTTCGCTATACATATTCTCACTTGGAGTATTTTTCGTCTGAACATTATCCGAGAGTATCTTCGCCTCGTACAACCTCAAATATAGTAGCTAAGAGTTACCGGAACGAAATACTTGGAACATCAAACAGACCACAATATGGTGAAAGTCAGAATCGAACCAGAACATCACGTTGTTCGTGAGGATCGAGAGCACATTCTTTGCTTTGCAAACTGTTTTGTCGTTTGTAGGAGCGGAAATATATAGGGGTTTATTTGCTAATACCATTCGGAGTTTTTGGAAGAACTCATAAATTTTGGTCATTCAGTCACTGAAGCATACCAAAGAAACGTGAGATCGAACGAGAAACGTTATACCTTGAAATGTGCTGAGGATTGAGAGCATATTCTTCGGTGTGAAGATTTCAATTTTGCATATATTTTTGCATGACCTTAAGATAACGGGGTTGATTCACTGATTTAATTCGATGGCCATTCAATGTAGTTGCACCAACATTTGGTACTCCGAGCCGAGTTCGATAAACAATCGATCAATGTTGATGGCATGACAGATCAAAAATGTGCAGAATATCTTGGACAAAGTACTCAGACAACTGCTTTTGTTAGCTCACACACCTTCAAAGAGATTAGAAGAATATCAGTCCCTGATTTTTCGTAATATGCAGAATACTCCGGACAAAGCACATGGATCAATCCGTTTTTTTATCCGAAGACATGATGGCCATTCAATACAGTCTCTCCAACATTTGATACCCCGAGCTTTAAAGGAATGAAGGATCAACAATATATGAAATATAGCGGACAAAGCATTAAGAAAACTGCGTTTTTACGCTGAGTGATATTCAAAGAGTTTGGAAGAATATCAGTCTCTACTTCTTTGGAAAAGTCTTTAATGTGATCTTTACGGTTCACGATAAAGATCTCTCTACAGATCTCTGATTACTAGTTCCAAAAGAATTTAACCATATGGACCGATAGAACATTTACCTATGTGGTTTCATTTTTGGGATAGATTCTATTATAAATAAGTTGATTCGAATAATAACACTCTTTGAAAATTGATTTAGATTTATCCAATTGCAACTTTTTCCTTCATGGTTTCTATTAAAAGTTCAAGAGTTTCCCAACAGTTTTGAAATCAAATTACAAAATTTATGAGGACCGTTGTAAAAATTTAGCTTTGTAAAAATTTAGCATTATTTTCCAAAATGATTTAAAGAAATAACAAATTTTTAAAGATTTCCTTTTAAAAAAAATTAAATTTTAATTCTTTATTTATAAACATTTAAGATAATACCTATGACTCTGTATATTACTATATAAATAATCTTCTTTTTTCATACGAATATATACGAATATGTATTTGAATTACAAACATTGCAAAATCGATTTAAATGACACACTTACGACGATCGAACAAAAATTACATACGACGTAAATAATGTTCATAAACAACGTTTAAGGCTTTAGGAGCTAAACCTGTCAGTTCCACCTTATTTTTATTTATTTATAATTTAGACACAATAATTTTTTGTTTTTCGTAAAAAAAAAAATTGAGTATAAGAAATGTTTGTTTTAACCATAAACTAGTTCTTGTATTTCATTAATGCTCCTCCAAGTTAGTGTTGTTGTTGATGTTGTTACTGTTGTTGTTTTTGTAGTTTTTATGCATGTGTGAACTTTATATATTATATACAGTTGTATGTACATATCTATATACATATTTTATAAGGTTGACTTAAGGTATGTACATAATAAAACTGCATATTATTATACATACGAGTAGTTTATATACATACATATGTATGTATGTACAACAAGTATATGTACATACATATGCATGTTCAAGTAATATGTACATATTTATAAAGATGTGTATGTAGATGCACATGACATACATACAAAAAACCATTGAAAATTAAAAAAAATCTATATACAACAACCTACATGCGAACAACAACTGAATATCACCAATTCATATATAGAAACAGTGTGAACGATATTTGTGGTATCAAGTAATGAAGAGGTCTAGAGTGTTTTGCTATTGGTATGGCGGTTTAAGTATGATATCTGTAGGACTAACCTATTCCCGATTTAATTATCATAGGATGCTACCGACCCTAATGTGTTGTCTTTGGAAAATTTGGTGGATGACCATCATCTGATGGTCAAAAACTCCGTTTTTTTAGACATAATTCCTTAAAATGTTCCAATTAATGTTCCTGTAGATGTTATATCTGATATTCATCCCTCCCAAGTTGTTTAATAAAAGGTTGGTAGTAGCAGAGAAGGAAAGGTAACCTTTCCTTTTTCCTATCGCTTCGGAATGGTAGTCTGATGCTCAAAAGCTCAATATATAATAATTTTCCAATTAATTTTGCCAAGAGCAAAGGCTTCCAAGGTTTTTGGATCTAATTTTGACAAAGGCTTGATTGAGAAAGTATTTCAGCGTCCAATATAGTTTTAACCATAGTCCTTTGTGTCCAGTCCGAATACCTAGCATCTAACTAAACTCGCATTTGCACGCACGGAGAAAACTTCTCGTTCTCCTTTCGTTTGGTTACCGCTGTCGTACCTAATGTGTTGTCTTTGAAGGACTTGGATGAACTCAAAGATGTATCGTCTGATGCTCAAAAACTCAGTTCTCTAGACTTATTCATTCCTCCCAAGTTGTTTAACAAAGTTTTGGTAGTAGCAGAGAAGGCAACAAAACTTCTCCTTATTCCTTTCTTTCCAATCTGATGCTCAAAAGATCAGTATTCTGGACATAATTTCCTAAAATTTTCCAATTAATGTTCAAAAGGATCTTATACATACATTTATGGTATAGCAAGGTTCTCAAGGTTTTTTTGGATCTAATTTCGACAATGGCTTGTCCACCATTGAGAAAGTATTTTAGCGTTCGATGTAGTGTTGCCCATAGCCCTAAGTAACCTAACTAACCTCAAACTCGCACACACTGAGAAGACTTTCCGTTCTCTTTTCGTTTGATCACCCCGTAAGATTTATGTGAAATTACTTTGCCCACGCTTTTATATCCGCTCTCGTTGTCTCAAAAACTATCTATTCTGGACGTTAATCCTTAAAATTTTCCAATCTATGTTTTTTGGATCTAATTCCGACAAAGTCTTGACCACGATTGACAAAGTGTTTCAACGTTCGATATATGTATTTGTGCCCATAGTCTTGGATGTCTACTCAGAATACCTAGCACATAACTAAATCCGATCTCGTTGCATCTTTTGCAGGGTTAGCTGCCTAAAGTTCCCTATGGTTTTCTTATATTCTAAAACATCTCATCAGTTGAAAACACCTTTCACTTTAGCTATCGGATAATAAGTTAACATCTGCCTGCGCCATATTTGGTCAAATCCATTTTAAACAGTCAAACTTCCGCATGGAAGCTACTGTTGTAATCTGAAAGGCGTTAGAATACAAGATTTTCTAATTTTCAATGTAGATCCTTATATCTGTTGTATCTTTTACCTTGGAGCGATCTGTGTAACAGCAGATACCCGCATGTAAGTGATCTAATGTTCCATTTGATCCTGATCCTCTGTTTGAAATTAACGTCTCGCAATTTTCGATATCTTTTCTCATTTGTATTTGATCGGGTACGTCGTCGATATACAACTTATCGCACTAACAAAATACATGGGAAAACTCACTCCATTGTCCTAGGTTCATCTAATAAGGCGGAAGAAAGTTTCCCGGATATATGTATGTACATTGCGCATTCCAAAGATACGCGATCCAAAAACGCAATTTGCATTTGCACCGACTTGTTAGAATCACATCTCCTTCGGTCAATATTAATCAGTTTAACCCCCATTTTCGCGATGTTCAGTTATAATTTAACTTTAAGATATATTGACAGTTCTCATATAAAAATTGCCTTAACTGAAAGAATAACTACCAGTTAAACGATAACTGGATGTGGTGAAAATGGGGGTAAGTCCAAAGAAACCCAAAGAATCAAAAAGAGTGATCATGTTGCCAAATCACATCAGCTCCGTACAACTACGTACAGTATACATACCGGGTGCTTAAATAATTTGTTAGAATCACGTCTCCCCTGATCAATATTAATCAGTTTAACTCTTTAGATTACTCAAAAGCAATTGGACCAAAACGAGTGAGTCATGTTCTCAAATTACGTCCACTCCGTACAACCAGGGAACTAAAAGAATTTCTTCAAAACAATCTCTCAGAATTTCAATTTTCTTTTCAAAATAATTTCCTTTATTTTACGAATGACTCGGTTGCCATAAGAAATTAATGCAACTCCCTGGAACCAGTCATAAAATCTGATTTGTATACAATTTTTGAGTTATTATTTTGGATATTATTCGGATATCTTTAAAGACTTCCTAGGAAACGGACACCAAATTGACAATAGTTTTACTAGAGATTAATAATCCAAAAACTTTTGTAATTCAAAATTTTTTGTATACAAACTAAATTCTCACCCTGTTCTCTAAACAGTTGCATACACGCGTTTAGTTTTGCTGTATAGAAAATTAAACACAAAAAAAAACTAGAAAAATTTGTAGAGAGAGAACAACAGCAGTGAATTAGAAATTGTATATAAGAACAAACAATTAGAATTATTATTGTCGCGTTTTCAGTTCGTGTCATATGGTAACTGCTGTTCACAACAGAAATTTTAATTGAAAATACATTTGCTGGAAAAAACAGCTGAAATTTTTTTAACAACAATTAAATACTCTCACTACCACCACTAAAACTAAAACTGCCATTAGTTACTATAAGTCTAAACGTCAGTCACTCATTTACAGCAAATGTTTTTGTTTATTTATTTATTCACCAACCATACGTCAATTATCCAACTTTAAGTATCTCATACACGATCAGCTGATCGCATACTAGATGTATGTATATAATAGAACACAAATAAAGAACTTGTCTAATAATAGTTGATGTTTTTTTTTTTTTTAATTTCCTCTCATTTTTCTTTTCTTTTTTTGTCATTACAGGTAAGACTAGAGAAGAACAAAGACTACTTACTACATTTACTACTCGTGTCATAGAGAATAAGGGATAGTAGAATACAAGTAGTAAGACAATAATAACAAAAGGTAAGCAGCGAGTGCAAAGTGGAGGGTTTTTTTGCAGGAAGGGTTAGGTTATAAGTACTCTGAGTTTCTTATATATATTACGAATGCGGGCGACGTTCTCATTTGAGCATTTTTCTATTTTACGCTCATAGTTCATCATGTAATTTGAGTGAAAATTTTGCTATACTATATGTATATGTATTTTAGTTGGTTTTCATTTATTTATTCGTCTATAACGAATTTGTAGCCATATTTTTTTTTGTAATTTAAACAAAATTTATAAATGTAAAATATTTACAACGTAATACGTATATTTATTATAGAAACAATTCAATAAGGTTAATTTCTAATGGATTCCAGACTTCCAATACAACATAAATTTCTCAATTCCGAGAAATTTTGTTATTTTATATACCTCTCTGAGGGAGTCTTCCCAAGAAACTTTGTTTCATAAACCTTTAATATACAAATTCGAAAATTTTGATATTCAGATAGAGATACTTTATTTATTTGAAAAATTCCTATAATTAATACCAATATCGCTTTAACCTCTTTTGAATTGAGTTCCTGAAAACTTAAATTTTCTACGTCTTAGGTATTTTTTCCTCCACCACCTTTATCAATTTTAAATTATGTAATTGGGTCAAATTTTAAAGGTTTATTCCAAATTTGTATAACCACCACCTTAATAAAATTTTTGTAAAAATTTCAAGACAGGGATGAAAATGTTACTTAAATCTTACTAGAAGTTTGGAGCTAAAAGGCAAATAATAAAAGGCAACACTAATTTTGAAACTCTATAGAAATTGAATGACACCCCGATGAATAGAATATAATTTTTAATAGGAACTGAAGATTGTTTTTATAAAGTTTTCGTTTAGATATTAATCCATTACAAGTAAACTTCTGAATCCATAGTTTTTTTAAATATTGATTTCATTATAAATCGGAATAAAGTATTCTCAATTTCTTAAAAATTAAGTACCTTTGCGTTCCGTCGGCATTTTCTGAGGAGCGTTAACGTTTTTCCGATATGTGAAATAAATGTTCTAATAATTATTGTAATGCATTGTTGTAAGTTGAAAAACTATTGAGCTTGATTTATGTAAATTAAAGACTTGAGTCGATCATGTTTTGACCATATAATCTTTGACATTTTGCAAGTGGACTCAGATAACAACCCGTTCTGCTCAAATGTTTAGAGTCTATCATTAATCACCCTTATTCCCTTAACGTATCGGCCTGAAATATCAGTACTGAAGATGCTGTTTTCGTGAGACAATTCACAATAATGGCCCCAGATATCTGGCTGGTTTCGCCATTTCAATTAGAGATACTCGATATTAAAGGACTATATCGGGCTAATAATGGCCCTAGTATACTTCATAAAACCTTAGCAAGTTTAAAATCATCTTAATAGCCGATATTTTAGAACTACGTTGCTTGGGTAGTTTGAAAGAATACGTCATACTTCTTGTCTTTGTGTGACATTGAAGCCCCATGTATTTGTAGACTCTATAATATATCATGGCTTTACAAAAAGAATGTGTTTTTCCAAAAACGTATCGGTCTGCAATAACGGATATGTCAGACAAAGATGCGAATCGTGGGTCGAATCGGAATTTGCTCACCACTGGGAAGCTACAACAGGGCTTAGGCAGACAAATTGTGGTCTCAGATATCATCAATTCATCCTAGGAAACGCCATATCGAAGCTATGTAGATTTTATGGATGTTAGGAGGAAACCTCTGAACACATATTATGCAATTATTCAACACTAAGGACTCGTCGAGAAAGAATCTAAGGTGCTGCATCACTAGCCCCGAAGGATTTATTCTACCTCTCACCAATCAAACCCGTTATTTTCATACGTGAAAAACCTGTTATGGTGAAACCACCGGCTGCACAAAATATCCAAAACAGAGTCGCAGGGTCCACTCTAATCTAACTTCTTAATGACCGATATTTCAGCATTGCTTTTGGGAGTTTGAAAGAAATTATAACCCTATTTGTGCATAACTGACGAAACCTGTTCATTGAATTTTTTCTTTAAGTTTGTAATCAGCTTTCATGGATGGCTGATTCGGTTTCATTTGGTTTATATCTCTGTCTGAAAATGATCCCAAACTTTGTTCCACGCGTTCTTTCTATTGAGACTAATTGCTACGCAACACCTCCTTTAGTAGATCCACAGATAGCCTCTTCATTTCAGCGAAATACGTCCTTGATAAAGTAATTCGTTCACATAAGTGTTCTAGTCTGAATATTACCCCAAAAGACCCACGATGGTTAGATATTGGTATACTTTTCTCAAGGGTGGAATTACCGCAACAACAAGTTAGTCCCATAAATGGGACTTTGGGTGTAGGTTTCTAGTTTTTACTATATATTAATATAAAAAGAATCTGATACGATTGCTTATCATAGGCATTATGACACAACATCCATTAGTTAGTCCATATATCCAAAAAAAAAACTTGAGTTCGATAAACCGACGTTCAAAATATCTCAGAGTTTGAAATCCTTGCGTCTTTTATGAATGTCAATGTCTATGATGTGACATTATCGAGCGGGAAGAAGTATGGAAGTAGTTCCATAACTGGTACTTTGGGTGTAGGTTTCTAGTTTTAACTATATATTAATATAAAAAGAAACTAATACGATTGCTTATGATAGGCAATATGACACAACATCCATTATTTAGTCCATATTTCCGAAAAAAAAACTGGAGTTCGATAAACCGACGTTCAAAATATCTCAGAGTTTGAAATCCTTGCGTCTTTTATGAATGTCAATGACATGCCACCATTTGTGACATCATCGAGGGGAAAGTTTAGGTCTAAAATATATACAGCTTGTTTCGTTTTCGGATGTCGAGGCTCTGATCTTGGCGGAATATTAGGTCTCCTTGCGTCTTTATAAAGGTCAATGTCCATTATATGCCACCATTTGTGACGTTATCGAGGGGGAACTTTAGGTCTTAAATATATAATGTACAGTTTGTTTCGGTTTCGAATGTCGAGTCTCAGTTCTTACCGGAATATTAGGTCTCTTCTAGTTTGGTGTGATTACATTCGAAGTCCAGCTACCAGCTAAGCATACACATTTTTTTTAAGTAAAGATCGATAATAGTAAAGATAACTGGAATATAAAAACTACAACAGTAAAGGCGACCTTAATATTTACACATTTCATGCTGTATGCTTTGATTCTTTCCTGCACTTATTATATTTTACTATAGGTTAAGTTATCACCAACTCAATGATAAAACGAGTTTACCTTCTTTTCTCTTATAGAGAACCTAATAATGTGATGATTTATTTTTAAAAATGTGCATCACTAACATATCTAATAAACATTAAATTCTAGTTAAATATCTAAATGCAAAAATTCTAAACAAAAGGGAGCTTCAGAAAAATTTAATAATTTATTTAAACCTTCTTCTGCCCCACCAAAACATTACGCATATTCGAGTCTCTAGTCAACTCAAATCTCACTCAGTACTCATTTAAATTGAGCAACTAAAACAATTTCTACTCAACATTTGCGTTGGTTTCAGTTTATTACAGATATTTCTGTTGTCAGTCTTGATTTGGTATTGCGTGGAGATACATCGAATAAACTAAAGAAAATTAACTGAAAAATAGTGAATTTAAAAAAAAAAAAAAAAAAACTTGAAAAAACATTTTATATTAAAATGAAAGCAAAAAAAAATGAGAGAATAAAAATAAAATATACACACACATGAATCTAAAAAAAAAAACAAGTGATGAAAAGAGAACAAAGAGCTTAGAGTGTGGAATACTAAAATATCCATATACAAAAAAAAAAATGAATTGAAAAAAATCTATATTAAAGGTTTTGAAAAAAAATATATATATAAAATTAAATCTTTAAAGAAAAAAATTATAATAATATAAAAATTAAAAAAAGTTAAGCTTAAAATAAGTTCAATAATAATTTAATTTAATAAAAAATAGAAACAAATTCAAACAATTTTGAAGGATAATCAAGTACTTGAATCATAAAGGTTACATAAATTTATAGAGAAACATAATTTTTAGCTCTTTTTTGCAGTTTCAACATTAAAGGCGTGGAATTTGTAGTT
Source organism: Lucilia sericata (assembly GCF_015586225.1). NCBI lineage: Eukaryota > Metazoa > Arthropoda > Insecta > Diptera > Calliphoridae > Lucilia > Lucilia sericata. The sequence continues at coordinate 158,243 of NW_023994542.1, read as the reverse complement.
TTATTAGCTGGCAACTACAATTTCTAAGATTTTTTTTTTAAATAAATTTAAAGCAAAATTTTAAAAAAATAATAAATTTTATTAACTTTTCTTAGTAATTATAAAAATATAATTTTAGTTTAATTATTTTTTTTTTTTTTTGATAATTTTTTACTTAATATTAATCATTTTTTTTTGTAAATTCTTATTTTTATACTGCTGATGATATAATACCTTAAAATTTTATTATAAAAACTTGAAAAAAAAAATAAATTTTTGTTAAGGAAAAAAAAAAATTGTGTGAAAATTACACAGAAATTTTATTTTGTTTCTTTCTTTGCATTTCTGGTATTTTGTGGTAGAGAAAATTTTCTTGTTTCATTTTATTGCTGCTTGTTTTTTCCTCTTTCATTCTTCTAATTGTCGTTGTCGACGTCTCATTTTTAATGAGTGAAAACCATGTTACAATAATACAAAAAAAAAAAAAAAAAAATCCACTGACTGGCAAAGGGTCATCATTGGCGTCAAAGTTTGTTACAAATTCATAAGGGTCTTCCGCCTATTAAATTTTCTAATTTATTCCATTCGACTCACAACTTTCTTTGATTTTTTCCTATTCAAAAAAATTTTTTTCATTGTTGTTGCTGCTGCTAAATATATGAAAAGTTACAAATAAAAAAATCTAACCCACTTCTCGTTTAAATGTCGCCTTAAAGCGTTATATACTTGTGTGAGTATCGTAAATTGTTAAACATGTATATCATTTACTCGTTGTGCAAAAAAGAGTACATTTTGTCCCTGTTAAGGCAAATTTGTAATGGGCCCTCTTTTTCAAAGACCCCCTTTTATTGCCCCCTTTTTCTCCTTCCTTAGGCCCTAGTTCTGTTTAAAATTTAACTACCTTGTTAAAGTGTAAACATTTTCTTTTTTTTATATTTCATTAGTAACAATTTTATTTAATTTATTACACATTCTTCTTTCTTTCTAAATGTTGAGATTTTACCATATGGCGTGTTATAATAATAATATCAAAGGTCTCTTTTTAGATTTTATTGATTTTTAGTAAATTTATTGGAAAATACGTTTAAAATGTCACCATAAATGGAAATTTCTTTAAGTTTTCTAATTTTTTTTATAATTTCAACACATCTTAATATTTATACCCTATAGTGGGGAGGGTAATACGCGTTTGTGCTGATGTTTGTAACACCCACCTTAAAGTATACTACAATCAGCTCAGAAACATTTTCTGAGTCGATTAAGCTATGTCCGTTCGTCTGTGTGTCCATGGAAACCTTGAGCACGCTGCGAAATTCTGAATTTCGATTTTATGATTTATTTTATCAGAATGTCGCATAGTTGCTTTGTACTAGAAAAGAACTAAAACTGAACTAGAAAAGAACTAAAACTCAACTAGAACTGAACTAGAACAGAACGAGAACTGAACTAGAACTGAACTAGAACTGAACTAGAACTGAACTAGAACTGAACTAGAACTGAACTAGAACTGAACTAGAACTGAACTAGAACTGAACTAGAACTGAACTAGAACTGAACTAGAACTGAACTAGAACTGAACTAGAACTGAACTAGAACTGAACTAGAACTGAACTAGAACTGAACTAGAACTGAACTAGAACTGAACTAGAACTGAACTAGAACTGAACTAGAACTGAACTAGAACTGAACTAGAACTGAACTAGAACTGAACTAGAACTGAACTAGAACCTGAACTAGAACTGAACAGAACTTAACTAGAACTGAACTTGAACTGATTTAGACCTGAACTGAACTAGAACTGAACTGAACTAGAACTGAACTAGAACTGAACTAGAACTGAACTAGAACGGAACTAGAACTGAACTAGAAATGGAACTGAAATAGAATTGAAATAGAACTGAACTAGAACTGAACTGCAACTAAACTAGAACTGAAGTGGAACTCAACCTAGAACTGAACTAGAACTGAACTAGAACTGAACTAGAACTGAACTAGAACTGAACTAGAACTGAACTAGAACTGAACTAGAAACTGAACTAGAACTGAACTAGAACTGAACTAGAACTGAACTAGAACTGAACTAGAACTGAACTAGAACTGAACTAGAACTGAACTAGAACTGAACTAGAACTGAACTAGAACTGAACTAGAACTGAACTAGAACTGAACTAGAACTGAACTAGAACTGAACTAGAAATGAACTAGAACTGAATTAGAACTGAACTAGAACTGAACTAGAACTGAACTAGAACTGAACTAGAACTTAACTAGAACTGAACTAGAACTGAGCTAGAACTGAACTAGAACTGAACTAGAACTGAACTAGAACTCAAGTGGAACTGAACTAGAACTGAACTGAACTAGAACTGAACTAGAACTGAACTAGAACTGAACTAGAACTAGAACTAGAACTGAACTAGAACTGAACTAGAACTGAACTAGAACTGAACTAGAACTGAACTAGAACTGAACTAGAACTGAACTAGAACTGAACTAGAACTGAACTAGAACTGAACTAGAACTGAACTAGAACTGAACTAGAACTGAACTAGAACTGAACTAGAACTGAACTAGAACTAGAACTAGAACTGAACTAGAAATGAACTAGAACTAGAACTGAACTAGAACTGAACTAGAACTAGAACTGAACTAGAACTTAACTAGAACTCAAGTGGAATTGAACTAGAACTGAACTGAACTAGAACTGAACTTGAACTGATTTAGACCTGAACTGAACTAGAACTGAACTAGAACTGAACTAGATCTGAACTAGAACTGAACTAGAACGGAACTAGAACTGAACTAGAAATGGAACTGAAATAGAATTGAAATAGAACTGAACTAGAACTGAACTGGAACTAAACTAGAACTGAAGTGGAACTCAACCAGATCTGAACTATAACTAAATCAAAACAGAACTGGTCGAAATTTAGCTTTCATGTAGCATATAACTTTTTCAGTGAGAAAGTTACTGGTCTTTTCAGAGAAGATTGCCATTATTGTTGTTGTTGTTGTAGCAGCGACATGTGTAAAGTCGTTGTAGCTGAGTTGACAATCCTTGTCCTCCCGGTACTAACAACCGAAGGTCAGCGAAACATCGGCTATTTAGACGTTAGCATTGATGAGTCTTCTAGGGGTGATATGTGGTACTGACTATTGCACGCATTTCTATAATATCGAAGAAGAAACGATCGAGTGCTTAACCATATATCAGTATTTCTATTTTGCGATTGGTTTGTCAATTCTCTTCCTTCTAGGACTATATAAATTCTAAATAACTATTGAAATGATTAGAGATAATTTATTAATTTTGTTTAGAATTGCCTGGTTCTTCTTGTGGAAAATTTGGTAAATACAGCAGACTCTGAATTAAACATTTATGCATCTTTTTTTCATATAGAAAAAATGTTTTTAAATATATTAAATTTAATCTTTCAGTAAACTATTTTTAACCCAGATTCATTATTTAATCATAAATGTCAATCAATTTACATATATGTATAGTATAACAAATTGAAAAGACTTTATTTACTGATGTATTATGTATAGTTTTTATTATATTAGGTTATAAATTTTTCATACAAATATCCTTTTATGGCATAATTGAAATGTTTTCATTCAGGAAATTATCAATAACTTGAGTTTAATTTTTTTTGCAAATCCTTGCTATTTCCTGTAACAACACATACATACATACAAATTCACATAGTTACAAAACATACAAATAAAGAAATCAATTTTATTTCAAACAATGTCATTCAAGATGAAAATTATATTACTTTTTTTTTGCTGAATTTCATTTAACACAATTGCCACAGCAGCCACAAACCATTATCAACACCATGATGGTTGTGGACTAAAATCTACTCATGCCACAGAGGTGGCATTTATAACAAACAATACAAATTCACAGAAAGAGAAAAAAGTACACAAAAGGTCTTCTTTAATTTGGAATTCATTTAATATGAATAATATATTCGTATTTCTCGTATTCTTTTCCTTCCTTCCTTTATATTATTTCCCTTTAAAAATATTTATATATTTTATGTTTGTATTTTAATATAGAGATTGAGATTGTTTTTGTTGTTGTTTCAAATTTATCGTGTATATAACAAGTCCAGCATTGACTTTGCTATGGTGATACTGCTGTTGCTGCTCTTATTCCCTGGTACCTTCTTAAACTTTGTGTATCAGTGTTATTTTTATGTAGAATTAAAATGTATGTAGATTTTAAAATTATATAAATGTCGAAGTAAAAAAAAAATAGTTTTGGCTGCTGGTATAGATGGTTGGTTGGTGGATTTGATGTGTTGCCTTAACTGCCTGGCAAGCTATACTGTGTTGGGTTGTGATGAAAATAATTTCTTTGCAGTGTCTTGAGTCCAACAATGGATCTAAACAAAACAGAAAATGTATTTGTTTACTGAACTGAATTAGAACTCAACTACAATTGAACATGAACTGAACTAGAACTGAACTAGAACTGAACTAGAACTGAACTAGAACTGAACTAGAACTGAACTAGAACTGAACTAGAACTGAACTAGAACTGAACTAGAACTGAACTAGAACTGAACTAGAACTGAACTAGAACTGAACTAGAACTGAACTAGAACTGAACTAGAACTGAACTAGAACTGAACTAGAACTGAACTAGAACTGAACTAGAACTGAACTAGAACTGAACTAGAACTGAACTAGAACTGAACTAGAACTGAACTAGAACTGAACTAGAACTGAACTAGAACTGAACTAGAACTGAACTAGAACTGAACTAGAACTGAACTAGAACTGAACTAGAACTGAACTAGAACTGAACTAGAACTGAACTAGAACTGAACTAGAACTGAACTAGAACTGAACTAGAACTGAACTAGAACTGAACTAGAACTGAACTAGAACTGAACTAGAACTGAACTAGAACTGAACTAGAACTGAACTAGAACTGAACTAGAACTGAACTAGAACTGAACTAGAACTGAACTAGAACTGAACTAGAACTGAACTAGAACTGAACTAGAACTGAACTAGAACTGAACTAGAACTGAACTAGAACTGAACTAGAACTGAACTAGAACTGAACTAGAACTGAACTAGAACTGAACTAGAACTGAACTAGAACTGAACTAGAACTGAACTAGAACTGAACTAGAACTGAACTAGAACTGAACTAGAACTGAACTAGAACTGAACTAGAACTGAACTAGAACTGAACTAGAACTGAACTAGAACTGAACTAGAACTGAACTAGAACTGAACTAGAACTAAACTAGAACTGAACTAGAACTGAACTTGAACTGAACTAGAACTGAACTAGAACTGAACTAGAACTGAACTAGAACTGAACTAGAACTGAACTAGAACTGAACTAGAACTGAACTAGAACTGAACTAGAACTGAACTAGAACTGAACTAGAACTGAACTAGAACTAAACTAGAACTGAACTAGAACTGAACTAGAACTGAACTAGAACTGAACTAGAACTGAACTAGAACTGAACTAGAACTGAACTAGAACTGAACTAGAACTGAACTAGAACTGAACTAGAACTGAACTAGAACTGAACTAGAACTGAACTAGAACTGAACTAGAACTGAACTAGAACTGAACTAGAACTGAACTAGAACTGAACTAGAACTGAACTAGAACTGAACTAGAACTGAACTAGAACTGAACTAGAACTGAACTAGAACTAAACTAGAACTGAACTAGAACTGAACTAGAACTGAACTAGAACTGAACTAGAACTGAACTAGAACTGAACTAGAACTGAACTAGAACTGAACTAGAACTGAACTAGAACTGAACTAGAACTGAACTAGAACTAAACTAGAACTGAACTAGAACTGAACTAGAACTGAACTAGAACTGAACTAGAACTGAACTAGAACTGAACTAGAACTGAACTAGAACTGAACTAGAACTGAACTAGAACTGAACTAGAACTGAAATAGAACTGAACTAGAACTGAACTAGAACTGAACTAGAACTGAACTAGAACTGAACTAGAACTGAACTAGAACTGAACTAGAACTGAACTAGAACTGAACTAGAACTGAACTAGAACTGAACTAGAACTGAACTAGAACTGAACTAGAACTGAACTAGAACTGAACTAGAACTGAACTAGAACTGAACTAGAACTGAACTAGAACTGAACTAGAACTGAACTAGAACTGAACTAGAACTGAACTAGAACTGAACTAGAACTGAACTAGAACTGAACTAGAACTGAACTAGAACTGAACTAGAACTGAACTAGAACTGAACTAGAACTGAACTAGAACTGAACTAGAACTGAACTAGAACTGAACTAGAACTGAACTAGAACTGAACTAGAACTGAATTAGAACTGAACTAGAACTGAACTAGAACTGAACTAGAACTGAACTAGAACTGAACTAGAACTGACCTAGAACTGAACTAGAACTGAACTAGAACTGAACTAGAACTGAACTAGAACTGAACTAGAACTGAACTAGAACTGAACTAGAACTGAACTAGAACTGAACTAGAACTGAACTAGAACTGAACTAGAACTGAACTAGAACTGAACTAGAACTGAACTAGAACTGAACTAGAACTGAACTAGAACTGAACTAGAACTGAACTAGAACTGAACTAGAACTGAACTAGAACTGAACTAGAACTGAACTAGAACTGAATTAGAACTGAAGTAGAAGTGAACTAGAACAAAATTAGAACTGAACTAAGAGCAAACTACCGCTGAACGAAATATTCGGAGTCCGATTTCGAAATGACTCTCTTGCCAAACCAATAACTATAGTTACACACTTCTGCTTGCAGTTGAGAGGTTTTTTTTCCTTTTTTTGTCTTTCAATATCTTACACAATATTTCTTTTTCTCACATTTCCTTTTACGAGTACAACTACAGCAAAAACATGACGATGTTAAACGCTTTTTTAGTTCCTTCATAATTGTAAACGTTGTGAATATTTTTGCTACTGCTGTTGAACATTTGCCATAAGGAATAAAAATCTATGTATGTATAAATAACTACAACAAAAATACAAGATAAAAAAGAAGAAAAATATATGTGACGTGGGAGGAAAATTTCAGTGCCAGACCATAATATTTGTTCGTTTCTTTATCAGATAAACAGGAAAGAAAATGAATGACACAGCAACGCACTGGCAGATAGATGGACAGACGAACACCACTATATAAATATATGATAACCCACTATACATATAAACAAAAGTTTGAATTTGGTTTTGATTTCTTGTTTTATTTTATGTTTTTTTTATATGTATCTTTCACTATTAAACGAACAAACGATATAAAGAGTGTGTAGCTGCATCAACAACCATCGTTTGTCTGCATTTTCTATGCTGCAGACCGATAAACGTACCGAACTGAACCGAAGCGAGCACCACTCTACGTGTAAGTTGAGTTGAGTGGTTGGTAAAGATGGTTTCAAGCAGCAGAAGAGTAAAGTGTAGGGAATTTTGTGAAAAAAAAGAAATACTTGAACTGCTTCAGTTCTCTTACCACCACCAGATTTTTGATTGCATTTTGGCGTTTTAAATTATATTAAGTTCATAATGAATTGCAATTAATTTCAACACAGGGAATAGCCATAATATCGGGTATATTTGTATTAAATACGCTTTGAGAAATAACAAAACGAAATAGAAATTTTATATTTCTTAAAAAGACATAATCTATAAAAGGGTTAATCACCAAGTCGCCTACATAACCGACATTAGTTGTCCTTTTATTTCTAAACTAGTTCGGTGTGTAAACCCAATATAAATATCAATACGTTTAAACAACCCTCGCATTTTAAAGTTTCCTGCAGTCTGGAGGAATAAATCAAAAATCTGTATAAACCAGTTGTGCCAATTGTTTTCAAAAACCTGTTTTATTTCTACAATTAAACTGTATTTCCATTATTCAATTTTTTCAACATAAATACTAAATTTTCCTTTTAATTTAAATTTATACAGATTTTTTTTGACATCTTTAAACATAATTATCATGATCATGACACAAATTATGACAGCTTGCACTAAAAATAGCATTTAAACTTCAGCTTTCCATTTGTGTGCAATTGTATATCTAAATAAATGTATTTCATGGTTAAAGAGTAGAGTTTTTTTGTTTTGTAAGTTTTTTAGCCAAATATCAAATAAAAACATTAAAATAATAAATAAACATCTTTCATAATAAGTAATAAAATTCGAATACACTTTAGTTTTTAGAATAATGCAAGCTGACGTAAGAACTATTAAAGAATTAATTAATCTATAAAAGTTTTGAAATAATTAAAAGTTCGAGTGTGAAAGAATATTCATATAATTCAGTTCTCGTTCAATTCTAGTTCAGTTCTAGCTTAGTTCTAGTTTAGTTCTAGTTCAGTGCTAGTTCAGTTCTTGTTCAGTTCTAGTTCAGTTCTACTTCAGTTCTAGTTCAGTTCTAGTTCTAGTTCAGTTGTAGTTCAGTTCTAGTTCAGTTCTAGTTCAGTTCTAGTTCAGTTCTAGTTCTGTTCTAGTTCAGTTCTAGTTTAGTTCTAGTTCAGTTCTAGTTCAGTTCTAGTTCAGTTCTAGTTCAGTTCTAGTTCAGTTCTAGTTCAGTTCTAGTTCAGTTTTAGTTCAGTTTTAGTTCAGCTTTAGTTCAGTTCTAGTTCAGTTCTAGTTCAGTTATAGTTCAGTTCTAGTTCAGTTCTAGTTCAGTTCTAGTTCAGTTCTAGTTCAGTTCTAGTTAAGTTCTAGTTCAGTTCTAGTTCAGTTTTAGCTTAGTTCTAGTTTAGGTCTAGTTCAGTTCTAGTTCAGTTCTAGTTCAGTTCGGGTTCAGTTCTAGTTCAGTTCTAGTTCAATTTTAGTTCAGTTCTAGTTCAGTTCTAGTTCAGTTCTAGTTCAGTTCTAGTTCAGTTCTAGTTCAGTTCTAGTTCAGTTCTAGTTCAGTTCTAGTTCAGTTCTAGTTCAGTTCTAGTTCAGTTCTAGTTCAGTTCTAGTTCAGTTCTAGTTCAGTTCTAGTTCAGTTCTAGTTCAGTTCTAGTTCAGTTCTAGTTCAGTTCTAGTTCAGTTCTAGTTCAGTTCTAGTTCAGTTCTAGTTCTAGTTTAGTTCTAGTTCAGTTCTAGTTCAGTTCTAGTTCAGTTCTACTTCAGTTCTAGTTCAGTTCTAGTCAGTTTTAGTTCAGTTTTAGTTCAGTTCTAGTTCAGTTCTAGTTCAGTTCTAGTTCAGTTCTAGTTCAGTTCTAGTTCAGTTCTAGTTCAGTTCTAGTTCAGTTCTAGTTCAGTTCTAGTTCAGTTCTAGTGTCAGTTCTAGTTAAGTTCTAGTTCAGTTCTAGTTCAGTTTTAGCTTAGTTCTAGTTTAGGTCTAGTTCAGTGCTATTTCAGTTCTAGTTCAGTTCTAGTTTAGTTCTAGTTTCAGTTCTAGTTCAGTTTTTAGTTCAGTTCTAGTTCAGTTCTAGTTCAGTTCTAGTTCAGTTCTAGTTCTAGTTCAGTTCTAGTTCAGTTCAGTTCTAGTTCAGTTCGAGTTCAGTTCTAGTTCAGTTCTAGTTCAATTCTAGTTCAGTTCAGTTCTAGTTCAGTTCTAGTTCAGTTCTAGTTCAGTTCTAGTCAGTTCTAGTTCAGTTCTAGTTCAGTTCTAGTTCAGTTCTAGTTCAGTTCTAGTTCAGTTCTAGTTCAGTTCTGTTCAGTTCTAGTTCAGTTCTAGTTCAGTTCTAGTTCAGCTTCTAGTTCAGTTCTAGTTTCAGTTCTAGTCGTTCTAGTTCAGTTCTAGTTCAGTTCTAGTTCAGTTCTAGTTCAGTTCTAGTTCAGTTCTAGTTCAGTTCTAGTTCAGTTCTAGTTCAGTTCAGTTCAGTTCTAGTTCAGTTCTAGTTCAGTTCTAGTTCAGTTCTAGTTCAGTTCTAGTCAGTTCTAGTTTCAGTTCTAGTTCAGTTCTAGTCAGTTCTAGTTCAGTTCTAGTTCAGTTCTAGTCAGTTCTAGTTCAGTTCTAGTTCAGTTCTAGTTCAGTTCTAGTTCAGTTCTAGTTCAGTTCTAGTTCAGTTCAGTTCAGTTCTAGTTCAGTTCTTAGTTTCAGTTCTAGTTTAGTTCTAGTTCACTTCTAGTTCTTGTTCAGTTCAGTTCTAGTTTTTTCCTAGTTTAGTTATATTTGTTTCGTTCTCCAACTTTAGGCTCGGTTCGAAATTTTTAAAGTTATTCTTGTGTTCGCTATCTCTATTTCAACATTTCATTCCTTTAAGCTTCTTTAATTTTGGTTCGTGTACACTGATGTGTATATACAACGTTATACATAAAATCACAAATACAAACACTATACAAAACTTAAAGCTGGGCTAGCAACAAACATAAAAAACTAAAACTTTGAATTTTGTTGTCATTTTGGCAATGTATGTACATACATTTGTTGAGTTTTTTTTATATTGTTGAATTCGATTTTTTCGCACACAATTTTTTACTATTATTATTTTTTAAAGCTTATGTATCGTGTCAATCTTCTAAAACACTGCTGCAGCGATACTAAGTATTAATGCTACTCATTACCACCATCACCACTAACTACTACAACTGTTAAGAACTATACTATTTCAGCAAACAGGCCTGGCTGACTGCTTGTTTACCTTATGCGATAATTGCTTGTTTGTCTACTTCACTAAGTGACTAAAAGACGGACGGATAGATAGACGGACAGACAAACGAGACTTCTCGCTTGCTTTAATGTTGGCCTGACTGACTGCTATTTACCGCTGCTGCTATTGACGACTGGCTGCCATAATCAAGAAATGAGTTCAAGGCCGTTTAAGTGGCACACAATACTATGGGTATAAAAGTCTAAAACCAAAAATACTCTATAACCAATCTACTACTGCCTTAAACAAAAAAACAAGTACAAACGAAAAAATAAACTAAAATTAGACACTGTATATGTGTAGCTTAAGTATTAGCTAATCTAAACTACTAAAACGCCAAAATTAATATTAAATATACATAAAAAACTAACAAAATTTTCGTAATAAGGTGTGAAAAATAAATCAGAGAATCATAAAATAAGCTAAATGTATACAATTGATATACAAATTCTACTTCATACTTATATAAGATTTCCATCACACCTCCAAAAATTTATACATAACAATGTTGTTTATGAAGCAGACATGAGTCAGAGATGTACAATTTTGTACTATCAGAGATGGACAATTTAGTACTGTTAGTTTTCTTTTGTATGTATTTAGTGGTTTTCAAAGATATGGATCTTTTGGCAATTTTACCGAACCTTAAGTACATAGAGGTATCATGAGGAAACGGATCACAAGCCATAGATTCCCAGCAGTTCGATGATGTCGATGCAGTCATTTCTACTAACGTTAACCTACTGGTTTGTTGTAATTCGCCTCTCGTTAAGAATGTACTCTTTGTAAACGAGAGGGGAGACTGTGGTCACATAACTGTCCGCAAGTAAACTAGAAAGTATACATTTAAACAAAACTAATGCAAAAAGGTTCATTGCCATGTATCAACTTCTTTGAACTAACTTTCTGACTGTATCTTTGTAATGTATGGAGTGACGATTGTGATCATCCTAGGATAAGCACTGAGGGTAACCCTATGATCTTTTTGGAGCTTTTCTAATCAGTTTTAGCAAAATTAATTTTTTTCACTACTATTTTCGTACGATGGTAACCACCCTATGATCTTTTTGGAGCTTTTCTAATCAGTTTTAGCAAAATTAATTTTTTTTCACTACTATTTTCGTACGATAACTCGTGAGTTCGAAATTCTATACCAACATCGTTCAAGCTGCTATAATCGACCGATGTTATTTTTACAATATTGCGGTCGGTTTCAGCACATCCAAACCTTTAGAAAAGCATAGTCTAGTCTTAGGGTTAAAAATTCAATTCATCGTTTTTCTTATAAGCCCGGTACAATTTAATTTTTTTTGGACGATGCTCATTATGGAAGTCAAATTTTCGCCATTTTCAAGCATTGCTCACGTCGGCGTAAGGGCGTTATTTATTGCTAGTTTATCAGCACTGAAGTCACTAGGACTTTACGTCGGCTCACTGTAAATAATCGTATGGTGTCAAAATGGCCACTACTCAAAAAAATATCGCGAGTTGGTGCCAAGAGCACTAAACGGAACATTTTTCTGAATGTAATGGAATTCATAGGGAAGGTTGTGAATTGGTTTCACTCTAGAGAAACCCGTAAACTCTTTCACGTATACGGTACAACGGTGTCCCAAGATTTTTTTTTAATATTTCTTGATTTAGAGCGTAACTTTGAGTTCACAGCTACAGTAAATGGTTATTTCCAAAGAAAATCAAGTTATTTTTTAGAATTTGGTGTCACTATACGCTAAAAAGGATAATCTCCTGCGATATCCTTCGAAAACAAAAATGATCAATATACATCAACATAAAGTGTGAGGTGAAGAGATATCCATAAAAAGTCCAGCGGTATAGTAGTTTTGTGCGTGAAAGGGTTAAGCTAAAAATGAGTATCATCGCTGAATTCATCAAAAAATCACGACGTCTATAAGTTCAGTCGTTGACTGATTTTCAAAGTAAATGATGCCGATAATTTGGCAGCGTTGCTCAAGCGTCAATCTATTCATGATGATTTTCCAGAGTAAACTAATGATAAATATCAAAAAGTAAACGCAGTATGACAGTTCGTTTGACATTTAAGTTCTATCGGGTTTAAGTTTCAATCATTCTGTATTCAGTATGGAATAGATTAACCCCTATATTCAGTATCTAGGAAGGCAATTAAGGACGTTGAAGTGTTGAGGGGGATTTTGTATAGGAGCTAGAGTCATAACTGGCTCGTATTCTTCGTCTTGGGTCAAAAGAGGTGTGTATGTGACAAATTCATAAAATTATCTGGCAAATTTGCGACTTGTAGTTCGAGTACAAGGTTTACTTAGACTGTCGGAGGGACAGGCAGATTCAGAAAAATTATTCTGAGTCGATTGGTATACTTTAAGGTGGGTGTAGAACCAATATTTCGTTACACAAACCCATAATATCCTTCCCACTATGTAGGGTATAAACACATATTGAGTTTTCTCGTAGCTTATATAAACTAATAACAGATTCCAACAACATTTTAAAAAAGTCGAAAATCAGAGGAGGAGTGCTGAATTCGAATGTCTCCATCACATCAGGTATTTGAGATATCGGGTCGTAAAAACTGAAAAAATCCTCTGTGTTAATTTAAATTTGTTGACCTGTGTAATTATTTATCTCTGTTTTTAGTAAAATACAAAACTGTGTTTTAGTCTAAAGTTTTGAAGAAGTTTAAAATATTAAAATTTTTGAAACTAAAAGGTAAAAAAAAAAACTATAAATTAAGGCGTTTTCCGTATAAAAAGTAAATGACAAAAAATTGCTCATGTAGGTATATTATCTGTATTTTTTTATCTTTTATTTACACATTTTCATAAAGATAAATTATAAATTTAACATTCTTCGAATAGTTCTAATTGAAATATAAAAATAGTTTTCCGTTATTGCTCTTTAAGTGAAAATACATATTTTTGTGATAGATACAATTCTATGTGTTTAATTTATATAAAATTTTTCAATTTGATTACAAAAATTGTTCTCCCGTATAAATTCTGTTATTAGAATTTCTCATACAAACATGTATGTATTTGAAGATAGATGAATTTTTGTTGTTGTTGTTGTTGTCTTTTCCTCATTTTTCTTCTTGTTGTGTATAACATCAGCTGCGAATATACATAGAAATCAAAGAATATTTGTTGAAAATAAACACAAAAACCAAAAACAACAACAACAAAATATAAACAAACTATAAAAAATATTACAACAATAATAATAATAAAAAAATAAATAAATACACATAGGCACACTTTAATATAGGCTTACACACATTTATGCATATATAAATACAAATGATAATAAAGAAAAACAGCTGATTTCAACATGTTTTTGCTGATTGTTTTCATTTTATATTCTTGTTTTTCTTTCTACTCTTGCTCTCTTTATTAGTGCTTTTGCTTAATATGTAAATGGGGGAGAGTGTAAAATACTCAATTAGATTATTTCTCAAAGTTATTTTTGTTTGTAACAAGTTTTTTTTGTTTTCATATTTTATTGAGTTTTCCTTTTACAACGTAATTTTTTTTATTGAATTTTACAACAACAAACATGTTTTGGTGAACAAAAAGAAACTCATTTATTATTGTATCTCTTTTATCACTATATATTTTTTCTCACTTCTGGTTTTGCTGCTTGTTTACCTTAGAAATAAAACTCAAATATGGTTACTCTGTATAACAGGGTTGGGAAATTTAATATGTTGGCAGTTTGTTTGAGTACTTTCTTAAGTAAAATCATTTGTAAATAATTATTTATTGGAATATATGATAGCCATAACCGAGTACACTTTTAGTGGTAAGCCCTGCATTATATGGGTGCCATTTAACTAGGGGATAATCGCCATTGAAATAGCGAATATATTCGTTATAAGGGGAAAGGAACTTGGAAAGTTAATCTGATTAAGTCAAAACCGTTTGAGGCAACGGGTGTCAAATAAAAATCATGTGCAATAGAATCCCTTTAGTCATATGGATATGGACCATATGACTAGTTGGAATAATGGAACGTTGAGTTGTCTCCAACGAGAGGAGGACAAGATCCATCCTCAGAATGAATAAGTTTGAGGTTAGTATGATGATGTTACTTACTCTTTGTTGACACACAGGTTTACGGCCACAAATATACAAAATTAGAGGAACGGATTCAGACGAATGTAGGGCACGGTGAAACGCTGGAATATTTATCTGTCATTGCAAGACTTTCATCGAAATTATATACAAATATACACCTCAAGAAATGCCTGCAGGAAACTGAGTTTCTCAAAATTGAACAACAATTTTGGTCAAATATTTGCATAGCATTTAGTACTTGATCGGTATTATATTCAGGTCAATAGCGTTACCGATACTGGGATGGGTGCCGGAGTCAATATTGCTGAAATGTACATAAAAAAGCTTTTTATATTCTCTAACGAATAAAAGATCCTTGTGATTTATAAAGCGACGGAACTGATGTGGGTTCATATCGATCTGGGGTCTGTCGTTTTGAGAGTTATTCTACAATCAGAGTATTGATATGGTATACGCTGTGTTGTTCCTTAATCGTAGAATTTAGAAATTCAGACGAATGTAGGGCACGGTGAAACGCTGGAATATTTTATCTGTCATTGCAAGTCTTTCATCAAAATTATATCCAAATACACACCTCAAGAAATGCCTGCAGGAAACTGAGTTTCTTAAAATTGAACCATAATTTTGGTTAAATATTCGCACAGCATTTAGTACTTGATCGGAATTATATTCAGATCAATAGCGTTACCGATACCAATATGGATACTGGGATGGGTGCCGGAGTCTATATTGCTGAAATGGACATAAAAAGGCGTTTTATGTTCTCTAACGATTATAATGAATACTAAGCAAAGATCCTTGTGATTTATAAAGCGACGGAACTGATATGGGTTCATATCTATCTGGGGTCTGTCGTGTTGAGAGTTAGGTTACAATCAGAGTATTGATATGCTATACGCTGTGTTGTTCCTTATACGTAGAATGTAGAAATATTCTAACCCCCGTTAACACCACCTCCGGTTATCGTTTAACCGGTAGATAGTCTGTCGGTTAAAATAATTTTTGTATGAAAACTGTCAGTTTAAACTTACGATAAAATATAACCAGACATTGAGTTAATGGGGTGTAAGTGATATATTAGATTGTATGGGACGATCTTGCAATACAGGGTTCAAACCTTAACCCATAACATTGTCTCTTAAAGATTGCGTAACATTATAAACCAGTTTTAGGAATAATCATGTAATATAAAGTTCTTATGGACCAGACAGATGCAAATGGAACGAAAATACTTATTGGGTTGAAAAGATGACATTTTCATTCATCCCTTTCCTCTTAAAAAAAACCTTACTCGTTTTACTTAAACATACATTTGAGTGTCATAACTTCTCTCTTTACGTTTAATTTGTAACATTTTGAGTTAAAAAGTTTTGAGTAGTTTCCTATTTAATTCCCTTTTTTGAGTGTCTGACTCTGTCTATCTTTTACTTCGTTTAATTTTTCAGTTGCTCTGTGGTCATTTGCTTTTTCAACCTAAACAGTTATAGATACTTTAACAATCTTGATTCTTATTGTCAAAAAAAAAAAAAAAAAATCCAAAAAAATGGAGTTCAATTACATTTGTGTTTTAAACAGTGTGTGTGAGTTCTTTTAAACAAATTTATGTTTATATTATTTTTTTTATAATTCAAGGTGAACCATATTTTGTTTAAGAAACTACTAATTATTTAAATTTTTTTAGTATTTTTAATACTGAGAAGACATTTTGTATACATATGTACTTGGGAAAACTCCCCTAAAAATTAAATTATATTACTCCATACAAAC
Source organism: Lucilia sericata (assembly GCF_015586225.1). Lineage (NCBI taxonomy): Eukaryota > Metazoa > Arthropoda > Insecta > Diptera > Calliphoridae > Lucilia > Lucilia sericata. The sequence goes on along the minus strand of NW_023994542.1, from coordinate 141,832 downwards.
GATGTCACTGACCTATTTGTGTGTGTATGTACTTAAAGCCACAACCAATAATGTATAGATAGAAATTTTGTCAAGTTCCTTGGAAAGGGGAAATTAGTTCTATTGTATTGTATTTATGTGAAGAGTGAACAATTGGACCTACGTAAAGGGGAATTATCTTTTTGTTGTGAAATTATATTGAAGAATACAAAGTATTGGATATAAAATATTCGAAATTATCGGAAAGTTTTCATAAATATTATAATTGCATTCACTACATTGACTATATTGACTAATATATGGAGTGATCTATTGACTAGCCTATTGACTACTCTAAATCTGCTTTTCAGACTTTTCTATTGTCTACTCTATGGACTAGTGTATGAACTAGCCTACTTATTTGACTAGCCTATTGACTAGACTAGGGACTAGCATATGTACTTGTCAATGGACAGGTCTTTTGGCTACTCTATAGACAGGTCTATGGACTAGTCTATTGATTAGTTTATTGCGTTGTCTATGAACTGGTCTATTGAATTGTCTATGGACTACTCTATGGACTGATCTATTGACTAGACTTTTGACTACTCTATATACAGGTCTATTGACTGGTCTACTGATTAGTCTTTGAACAAGTCTATTGACTACTTTAAAGACGTTTCTATTCTTTACTCTATGGTCTAGTCAATCTACGTCTAAAGAATAGTCTAATAGACTGATCTATGGACTAGTTAATGGACTGGTCTTTTGATTACTCTATAGACAGGACTATTGACTAGTCTATTGCCTACTCTATGGACCTGTCTAATGACTAGTCTATGAACAAAGCTATTGACTACTTTATAGACTTTTCTATTGTCAACTCTATGGACTAGTCTATTGACTTGTCAATGTACTGGTCATTTGACTACTTTATAGACAAGTTTATTGGACTAGTTCATTCATGGTCTATAAACTACTACTATGGACTACTCTATTGATTACTCTATGGACTGGTTTATTGACTGGTCTATGGACTAGTCTATGAACTAGTCAATGGACTAGTCAATGGATTTGTATTTTGACTATCATATGAACTTGCTTATTAACAAGCCTATGGACAAGTCTATTGAGTAATCTACAGATAAACCTTAGACGAGTCTATTGTTTAGTCTTTGATCAACATACGAAAGTTTGTAATATAAGAAAACTTCTTAATATACATATACATACATACATATGTCGTGGTAGAATCGCGGTAATTTTTGATGTCAAAAAGTTTAAAAAAAGTGCAATAGCACCGAATTTCCCATGCCTGTTCGGTACTCAATTTTCTCTCTCAAAGATGAAATATAATTTTAAAATATTGAATTATAAATAATTAAATAAAGTACATAAATCTTTAAATTTTCATATAAAATAAATAATTTTAATGAAAAAGTAAAACAAACAACAAATTCCAGACACAACACGAGTTAATTTCATAAATAATGAATTATTTACTATCAACAAAAGAGACACATATAAAAGAAAGAGTCAAATTAAATGTTTGTAAACAAAACGGAAATGCGTAGTTTTTTATGCATTTAACTTTTGTAACAACAACAAATTGCAGGCATACATATAAAATGTAAACAACGTCATTTGTTGTTGTATTTTAGGGTGTAAACAAAACACTCAAAGAAATAATAATGGTGAAAAAATAAAGATAAGAATAGTATTTTAAAACTCTATAGTGATAATAGGGTAATCACAAGAAAGGATTATTATTGTTGTTGTTCTGCACACTACAAAAAAAGGACATTCAAATTTTGTATTAATGAAAAACAAAAGATTAAATGAATATGTATCAGGTACAATTCTCTATAGATATTTAAATTTAATCTACATATTTAGCTAAAACGTATAAAGGAAGTTGTTTACAAGAGTCCTTTTTTCAAAAACTATAGACAAGGAACATCTTAAACAAAGACCTGGAAGGGATGAAAATTTCCTATAAAGAACAAAAATATAGTGGTTGAGGGTTCAAGCTGTAATGTTGCTGCTTGTCTCTAATGCATTTCCCTCAGATTATAACTATTTTTAGATTAGTTACAATATGTTTTAAAAACTCTGGCACCAAGATTTTCTCTTCGAACAAGTGACGGTAGAACAAAGAAGAATTATTAGAATCTTAAAAGAAGAAAGAAAAACATATTGTCACGTAATAAACTGTGAATACAACAAATGTTGCACACGCTGCCTGCCTGCCTGTTGCCTTTTTAGCAAAAAAGTACAAAAAAGGATATTGACCGAACGATCCAAAAAATAATGTTTTTTTATACTGAGAACTTGGTATAAAACACGTTTGCTTTTTTGTTGTATATTTTGTTGATATTTTTTATGGAAACAAAGACAGAACAACAAAAATTGAGTCTTTTTGCTTCTATCGCTTTGCTCTTTTTTCATATTCATTTGAGATGATTTATTTATTCATATCAGGAATGGAAAATTTAGTACTATTGTAGGTATTTGCTTTAAATACTTTTCGACAGTGTAAAATATGACTGTAAATGCTTTACATATTCACCCTATCGCCAATTAACATTTCTCGTGAAATATGTTCCCTTTTCACTTCTTTCATTCACTAACTTTATTGTCTTAAAAAAAATCGCCTAACAGGGAGATTTGTTGATGGAATTTTGTAAACATTGAACAGCTGTTGCATACGAAATCAACTATTGTGAGTGAATTGTTCACAACAAGTTCACCATAACAATGTTCCCTTCGAGGGGAATGAAAATTTCAAGGGAACAAAAATTTCACATCTATTGGCAATAGGGGTGATTAGGTACTTTTTAGACTAGTCCAGAGGCAGTAAATGAATGGACTAGTCCACAGAGAATATACTAGTTAATATAGAAGTTTATAAACTCGTCAGTAGACCAGTACATAGAATAGTAATTAGACTAGTTATATATAGAGTAATCAATAGACTTGTCCATAGACTACTCTAAAAGCTAGTCATTAGACTATTCTATAGACTAGTTCATAAACTGGTCAGTAAACTAGTCCATAGAGAATATACTAGTTAATATAGAAGTTTATAAACTGGTCAGTAGACCAGTACATAGAATAGTAATTAGACTAGTTATATATAGAGTAATCAATAGACTCGCCCATAGACTACTCTAAAAGCTAGTCATTAGACTATTCTATAGACTAGTTCATAAACTAGTTAGTAAACTAGTCCATAGACCTCTCAATAGACTATTAAATAAACTGCTCAATAAACCATTCCATTCCAGATTAGACCATAGACTTATTAATAAACTCGATAGAGTAGTCAATATACTAGTTCATATACCAGTCAATAGACTAGTACATTGACTAGTCAATAAACTAGTAAATAGACTAGTTTATAGATTAGGCCATAGAGTAGTCAATAGACCAGTCCATAGACTAATCCATAAACAGCTTAGTAAGCCATTTCATATTCAATAGATTTGTAAATAGGCTTGTAAATATACAACTAGTCAATAGACTAATCCATAGACTACTCCACTCAAAACCCTATTCCAAAGACTAGTCCGTAGACCAGACATTAGACTAGCCCATAGTTCATAGATTACTGCATGGACTTGTCAATAGACTAGTCCATAGACCACTCCATCTACTATTTAACAGACCAGTCAATAGACTTTTCAGGCTTTTCAATAGACTTGTCTATAGAGTAGTTCATTCAATACATAGGCTAGTTAGTAGACTAGGTCATAAAAAAAACAGTTTAAAGAAGAAAAACCTTATAGGGAAAAAGTACTTTTTTTTACAAAAATTATTAATATTTCAAATTTTCCATGCCTGCTTCATACCTATATGAGGCACGTTTTTTCTTTAATATTATTATTATCATTGAGTCTTTGTTTGCTGGTAATATTTTTTGTTGTTGTAAAAATATTGAGTAAATTTTGTTGATAAGCTTGAGTGCAATTTGATATTTTAACATTATAGCTCATTATTTATGCTTAATTGTGTAGAGCTTTGTTATTGTTGTAGAATTTGTTTGATACACTGAAAAAAAATTAAATGATTTCAAAATTTTTTAAAAATTTTTAATATTATTCAAAAAATAGTGTATTCTTCTATGCCGATTACCTAGGTTTTTTAACCTTTAAGGCGTTAAATCCAATTTTGTGTTACACTGTTTAATATCAAGCTAATAGATGGTGATAATTTAGGGAATAACTATAACTTTTCCTTTCAACTCTAAGGGGACAAAAGTGATGCAGAGAATGATATTTGGAAAAACCTGGGTTTCTCCCTAGGGGCCCTATATAGCCATCAACCGTAGAGAGATTTGTCGTAGGAAGATTTTTATGCTGTATTCATTCCGCACTCATTAATAGTTTATCGTTGCTTATCAAAGCCGTTTCGTTTGTTTGCAGATTTCTGGAACGAACTATCCTTCGGTGGAGATGTATGATATTACGTTTTCGTTGCCGATTATGGCTTATGCGAAAACAAGACTTTAATAGTTCGTTGGCAACAATAAAATGTTAAAAAAATATTAAGCCTAGAATTAATCATCAATTGAAATGACTTTGAAAGCATTTTATTTCCTAACAAGTCAAATTTGTTGAATTTTTCAAAATAAATTTTATGATATTTACAAAATTATTTGTATTCCAAAATCTTAAAAATAAATGTTTAAATTATACGAAATTTTACGAAGTCCAAAAAAACTAATTTATTATTTTCAATTGTCTATTTGCAGGTCTTATTTCTACAGCAAAGTTTCTTGGAACAAGAAAAACTGATCAAGAAATTGGACTTTAATTATAAACAGAAAAAATAAACATTTCAATACAAAAAAAAAATTATATTTCATACAATAAAAAAAATATTCTTGAAATAAAAAAAAAACAAAAATAATCAAAAAAGTGCATAAAATTACTAAATTTTAAACTGCAGAAAATATTTTGAAAAATAGTGTTTTTTTAAAGTGAAAATACTTAAATTTCAAACTATAACAAAACAAAAATTCTAAATATTTTAAAATTTTTAATCCCAAAAAACAAAAAAACGTGTATAACTGATTATAAATAAACAAATTAAACGTGTTGCGCCGGGGGCATGTTTAGTGGGATTGAATGTGCGGTTAAGTGTCGTCTATGGCCGAGTCCGTTAATTGTCAATCGCTCTCTGCAGTGACGGAGGGGCACGACGGCAGCATATTACAAACATTTGCAACAAATACTACGACAGGAGTAAATACTACAACTAAAAATACGGCCAAACATAGACGTGGTGGTCGGCAACAACAACAACTACATCATCAACAACAACAGAAACAACAGCAACAAACTCATAATAACAATAATATTAGCAAAAACTTAACCGTTACTCAAACCACAACCGATAAACGTTCACGCAGCAAGTCACGCTCTTCAGCACATCAAGAACACCACCAACAACAACAAACACCTTTTAATAATAACAGCAGTAAACGTACTTCATCACGTAATTCGACTTTTAACGCTTCAACATCATCATCGTCAGCAGTTATATCACCTGCATCCCCAATAACTCCACCGCCCTCTACACGTAGTGATCGTAAACGTCATTTCGTTGAAAAGTCAGCAATAACAACAGCAACAACAACATCTGCAAATTATTGTAAGTATTAAAGCGTTATTAATTACTATTGACAAATATTTTATTAAAATTTTTTTATATAATATATTTTTATATTTATAACAGAACTAGACGAGAACTAGAACCGAACTAGAACAGAACTAGAACAGAACTCGGACAGAACTAGAACAGAACTAGAAGTAGAACTAGAACAGAACTAGAACAGAACTACAACAGAACTAGAACAGAACTAGGACAGAACTAGAACAGAACTAGAACAGAACTAGAACAGAACTAGAACAGAACTAGAACAGAACTAGAACAGAACTAGAACAGAACTAGAACAGAACTAGGACAGAACTAGAACAGAACTAGAACTAGAACAGAACTAGAACAGAACTAAAACAGAACTAGAACAGAACTAGAACGGAACTAGAACAGAACTAGGACAGAACTAGAACAGAACTAGAACAGAACTAGAACAGAACTAAAACAGAACTAGAACAGAACTAGAACAGAACTAGAACAGAACTAGAACAGAACTAGAACGGAACTAGAACAGAACTAGAACAGAACTAGAACAGAACTAGAACTAGAACAGAACTAGAACGGAACTAGAACAGAACTAGAACAGAACTAGAACAGAACTAGAACAGAACTAGAACTAGAACCGAACTAGAACAGAACTAGAACAGAACTCGGACAGAACTAGAACAGAACTAGAAGTAGAACTAGAACAGAACTAGAACAGAACTAGAACAGAACTAGAACTAGAACAGAACTAGAACAGAACTAGAACAGAACTAGAACAGAACTAGAACAGAACTAGAACAGAACTAGGACAGAACTAGAACAGAACAGAACTAGAACAGAACTAGAACAGAACTAAAACAGAACTAGAACATAACTAGAACGGAACTAGAACAGAACTAGAACAGAACTAGAACAGAACTAGAACTAGAACAGAACTAGAACAGAACTAGAACAGAACTAGAACAGAACTAGAACAGAACTAGAACAGAACTAGAACAGAACTACAACAGAACTAGAACAGAACTACAACAGAACAGAACTAGAACTAGAACAGAACTAGAACAGAACTAGAACAGAACTAGAACAGAACTAGAACAGAACTAGAACAGACAGAACTAGAACAGAACTAGAACAGAACTAGAACAGAACTAGAACAGAACTAGAACAGAACTAGAACAGAACTAGAACAGAACTAGAACAGAACTAGAACAGAACTAGAACAGAACTAGAACAGAACTAGAACAGAACTAGAACAGAACTAGAACAGAACTAGAACAGAACTAGAACAGAACTAGAACTAGAACAGAACTAGAACAGAACTAGAACAGAACAGAACTAGAACTAGAACAGAACTAGAACAGAACTAGAACAGAACTAGAACAGAACTACAACAGAACTAGAACAGAACTACAACAGAACTAGAACAGAACTAGGACAGAACTAGAACAGAACAGAACAGAACAGAACAGAACTAGAACAGAACAGAACTAGAACTAGAACAGAACTAGAACAGAACAGAACTAGAACAGAACTAGAACAGAACTAGAACAGAACTAGAACAGAACTAGAACAGAAACTAGAACAGAACTAGAACAGAACTAGAACAGAACTAGAACAGAACTAAAACAGAACTAAAACGGAACTAGAACAGAACTAGAACAGAACTAGAAATGAAAATAAAAGTGAAGAAAAGCTAAATTTATCGATATTTATTCTCTATTTTAGCCTCATCATCTATCGGTGATCATCCTACAGATTTAACATCACCTCTAAAGAAACGTCGTTATCATAATCACAACTTACAGGATATTGACTCAACACCTTTATCGACTACAAGCGGTAATAGTAGCAGTAGTAGTAAATACAATACACCTAAAGAACAAGAAGGTGATTGTGTAGCACGAAGAACTCGCTCTAAAACCGTATCACCCGAAGAACCCAGCACAAGTAGTGGTGGAGGTGGTATATATAGCAGCAGTGCATACAATCAAAGGCGGGGAAGTTATACAAAGACAGCAGCAACACAACAGCAACAATATCAAAAATTGTGTTTTGAAACGACACCACAACGCAGTACTGCGACAACAGTAACAAATAACTGCGCAGGCAGCAGCAGCAGTAGTACAAATACAAATAACAAGAATAAAGGTAATTTATTAAATTATTATCGTAAAACACGTAAAATCAGTCATAGTCGTTCTTCGTCTACAACGACAACAACAGCAGCAACTTCAAGCGCAGCAACTACAACAAACTCAAATAATACAACAAAGAGAGCGGCTGCATTGAATATTTCAATCTCTTCAATTAGCGACGAAAGTTCGGATACGAGTAGTAGCGAAACTCAACAACAAAAGCACCAGCTAAAACAAACAAAAACAAACGCCTTAACGTCTGAAGAAAAATATAAATTTAAATCGTCCACTGGATCGTCAAGACACAAGAAACGGAATTATAGAAATCAAAATAATAAAATAAATAAGAAAAAATCATCGTCAACAAATACAGCGTCGTCAGCAACAACACCATCATCACAACAACAACTATTGTCAGCGCGTAGTAATCAGAAAATTGAATGTAGTAGTAATAACGTCGTTGCCGATAAGAAACAACAACAACAACAGCAGCAGCAACAGCAAAATAAAAATTTCTTATCAATTGTGGGAAATAAAACGAAATTAAATACAAAATCAACACAGAATACTACTGCGTCTTCAACAACAACCTCAGCTACACTTGCCACAGAAAGTGCTACAACCTCTTCAAATACAAATACATTTGGCTCCAATCACGATCAGCAGGAACAATCGCAATCACCACCAACTCTACATTTAGATAAAATTTCCAAATATCGTAAAAGTCTACGAACTTATCAGAACTTTTTGAATAATTTAACAGACGAATTAAATACAGCAACAACACAAAACCAACAACAAACAAACGAAACGAACGCAGTCGTTGGTGATAATATCCACCAGCAGCAAGCCAATTCTAGCAAAAACTCTTCGAACAGCAACACTAATAATACAGAGCCACAACGCAGTAGCTCCTCATCGTATCATTGTAATATCGATAAAGAACTATTTGCTGTTCTGAGTGCTAGTATCGAATCCGAAGAGGACGAGGAGGCGGACGACAATAATACAGCCGAAGAGGAGGAAGTTGTTCAAGAAGAAGAACAGGCCGAAGAGGAAGAGGACGAAGAGAACAACGACGACGACGAGAATATTGCCGACGACGACGTTGACAATAACGACGACGTCGAGGAAGAAGAAGTCGTTGACGAAGACGAGGAAATTGAACTACTCGACGAAGACGACGACGAAGAGGAGGACGACGACGATATTGGAGACGAAGAGGAGGATATTGACGACGAAGAAATTGAAGAAGAGGAAGAAGATCTAGACGACGATATACACGATTCAGTACTTGCTATTCGAGGTAAGTTAGAGTTCAAAATTCTCATACATCTCTCTCTATGTATCTTTATTGATTATTTTTTAATTATTTGTTTTTATAACAATAACCATAACAAGCGAAAAAAAAGCAACAACAATAAAAAACAAAATAAGTTATTTAAACAAAATAAGCAAGTGTGCCTGTCTGTGACCAAACAAACTTTTGTTCTCTCATTTTTATATAATTTTTTTATTATTTTTTTTTTCTAAAAAAATTTTATTGTCTCTGTCCGTCCGTTTATGTTTTTTTTAAATAAAAACGTTAAAAAGTAAAAGAAAAACAATTTTTAATACATATTTTTGTTAAGATTTTATTTTCTCACATTCTATTTGTTATATTCGTATTTGTTTTTGTTTGTTTAATTAATTGTTGCATACTTTATAATTTAAACATTTGTTTTTCTTTCAACGTTTTTTTTTTATTTATTTATATTTTCTTTTGTAAATTTGTGTTTTTTATAAATATTTTGTTGTATTGTTGTTATATTTTTTATTCTTTTCTACATACATACACTTTAACTTTTTAATAATTGATTTTTCTTTGTATTTATTGGTATGATTTGATTCTTTTAATTTTATATTTTATTTATTATTAAATTTTATGAAATGCCCATTGATTTTCTTTGTTCTTTAGTATTTATTCATTTTGAAACGTAAATGATAAACAGATTTATTTCATAGAAGATTCTGTTAACATTTTTTGTTGCAGAAGTATGATTAATTTTTAATCAAATAGACAGTGTATTCTTTTTTAAATTGATTATTAAATGGCAAAGTATTAAATTATAGATTTTTTATAGTATTTTTTTTTCGTTCGGGGAATTTCTATGAAATTTTTACTTATTTTGTTATCCCAACCCAAATAAAAAAACTTAATAAAACCATGGAAGGAAAAAATATTCCATCCATAGAACATTCACTGTTTCAGTTCAGTTCTCGTTAATCTTCGGTTCATGTGCAGTTTTAGTTAAATTCTAGTTCTTTTCTTGTTTAGTTCTAGTTCAACTCTAGTTCAGTTCTAGTACAGTTCTAGTTCAGTTCTAATTCAGTTCTAGTACAGTTCTAGTACGGTCCTAGTTCAGTTTTAATTCAGTTCTAGTTCTGTTCTAGTTCTGTTCTAGTTCTGTTCTAGTTCTGTTCTAGTTCTGTTCTAGTTCTGTTCTAGTTCTGTTCTAGTTCTGTTCTAGTTCTGTTCTAGTTCTTGTCGAGTTCTGTTCTAGTTTCTGTCTAGTTCTGTTCTAGTTCTGTTCTAGTTCTGTTCTAGTTCTGTTCCTAGGTCTGTTCTAGTTCTGTTCTAGTTCTGTCTGTTCTAGTTCTGTTCTATTCTGTTCTAGTCTGTCTAGTTCTAGTTCTAGTTAGGTCTAGTTCTGTTCTAGTTCCGGTTCGTAGTTCTTGTTCTAGGTCTGTTCTAGTTCTGTTTCTAGTTCTGTTCTAGTTCTGTTCTTAGTTCGGTTCTAGTTCTGTTATAGTCTGTGCTAGTTCTGTCTCAGTTCAGATCTAGTTCAGGTCTAGTTCATTCTAGTTCAGTTCTAGTTCAGTTCTAGTTCAGTTCTAGGTTCAGTTCTAGTTCAGTTCCAGTTCAGTTCTAGTTCAGTTTAGTTCAGTTCTAGTTCAGTTCTAGTTCTAGTTCAGTTCATTCTAGTTCAGTTAGTCAGTTTCAGTTCTAGTTCTAGTTCTAGTTCTAGTTCAGTTCTAGTTATAGTTCAGTTCTAGTTATAGTTCAGTTCTAGTTCAGTTCTAGTTCAGTTCTAGTTCAGTTCTAGTTCAGTTCTAGTTCAGTTCTAGTTCAGTTCTAGTTCAGTTCTAGTTCAGTTCTAGTTCAGTTCTAGTTCAGTTCTAGTTCAGTTCTAGTTCAGTTCTAGTTCAGTTCTAGTTCAGTTCTAGTTCAGTTCTAGTTCAGTTCTAGTTGAGTTCTAGTTGAGTTCTAGTTTAGTTCTAGTCCAGTTCTAGTTCAGTTCTAGTTCAGTTCTAGTTCAGTTCTAGTTCAGTTCTAGTTCAGTTCTAGTTCAGTTCTAGTTCAGTTCTAGTTCAGTTCTAGTTCAGTTCTAGTTCAGTTCTAGTTCAGTTCTAGTTCAGTTCTAGTTCAGTTCTAGTTCAGTTCTAGTTCAGTTCTAGTTCAGTTCTAGTTCAGTTCTAGTTCAGTTCTAGTTCAGTTCTAGTTCAGTTCTAGTTCAGTTCTAGTTCAGTTCTAGTTCAGTTCTAGTTCAGTTTCTAGTTCAGTTCTAGTTCAGTTCTAGTTCGTTCTAGTTCAGTTCTAGTTCAGTTCTAGTTCAGTTCTAGTTCAGTTCTAGTTCAGTTTCTAGTTTCAGTTCTGTTCAGTTCTAGTTCAGTTCTAGTTCAGTTCTAGTCAGTTCTAGTTCAGTTCTAGTTTCAGGTCTAGTTCAGTTCTAGTTCCATTCTAGTTCAGTCTAGTTCAGTTTCTAGTTCAGTTCTAGTTCAGTTCTAGTTCAGTTCTAGTTCAGTTCTAGTTCAGTTCTAGTTCATTCTAGTTCAGTTCTAGTTCAGTTCTAGTTCAGTTCTAGTTCAGTTCTAGTTCAGTTCTAGTTCAGTCTAGTTCAGTTCTAGTTCAGTTCTAGTTCAGTTCTAGTTCAGTTCTAGTTGAGTTCTGGTTGAGTTCTAGTTGAGTTCTAGTTTTAGTTCTAGTCCAGTTCTAGTCCTGTTCTAGTTCATTCTAGTTCAGTTCTAGTTCAGTTCTAGTACAGTTCTAGTTCAGTTCTAGTTCATTCTAGTTCAGTTCTTGTTCAGTTCTAGTTCAGTTCTAGTTCAGTTCAGTTCTAGTTCAGTTCTAGTTCAGTTCTAGTCAGTTCTAGTTCAGTTCTAGTTCAGTTCTAGTTCAGTTCTAGTTCAGTTCTAGTTCAGTTCTAGTTCAGTCTATTAGTTCTAGTTCAGTTCCTAGTTCAGTTCTAGTTCAGTTCCAGTTCAGTTCTAGTTCAGTTCTAGTTCAGTACTAGTTCAGTTCTATTTTAGTTCAGTCCGAGTTCACTTTTAGTTCATTTCTGCTGCAGTTTCTAGTTCAGTTCCAGTTCCATTCTATTTAGATTCTAGTTCAGTCTTAGTTCGTACTTAATACTAGATCAAAGAAAATCAATAAACATTTTGGAACATACTTGAACACTTTCTTTTATATGTATGTATGTATTGTATTTATTTGTATTATTTTGTTTTTTTTATTTAATCATTTGTTTTTATTTATTTTAATATTTGTGTATATAAAACTATTGTTTGAATTTTTAAAAACGTTTTTCTTAGAAAAACAAAAAAAACCAACTGTGTGTTTTTTATATGACAAAACAATCACAGGGCCAATATTATATATATTCTCTTTCTCTAAATGAAATTTACAGTGCTGTCACCTTTTATTAAATATAATTAAAAAAAAGAAAAAAATACATTTTAGTAACATAAGTTCCCTCAAAAATATAGTTGCTATCATTAGTTGCAATATGGAATACTTAGTAAAGGTTCTAATATGTAAATACACGACACCAGCCCAATAATGAAACACCCTCTTCTCTCTACCACCCACATCCATTCAATATCATTCACTCAATCTCAACTCAAACTTATAAACTACATAAATATTCAAATATTATATCCCATGTAATTAAGCATATTCAACCATAAATATTATTACCATATCTAGAAACTCACATACAACTACATTTGAATCCAAAACTCGTATACACTTAACTAATAAATACAAAAGAAACAACCATTTGTTTTTTTATAATTTTATTGTGTTTAATTAATAAAAAGCATTAAATAAAAAGCTTGTTGCATTAATTAACCCTTAAGCATTTGTATTTATTAAAAATATAAATCTTAATGTTGTAATAATTACTTTTGAAATTCATATTATTCTAGAATATTATATTCACTTCTTTGTTTTGTTTTTCTTGTCTATATGTATACAAAAAAAAAAAAAAAAAGAAACAAACATATTTACAATTTAGTATTTAATATATTTATTTTTGAAATAAAAATTTATATTAATATTTCTCAAATATTTATAATAAATTATACTACTACTAACACTTTAACGGAGGTGGCAGCTCTGACAGTTGATGTGTTTGTTATTAAGTAATTCAATATGATACAGACAGGTTTATTGTTTTTTCTCTATATTTTTTTATTGTTTTCAAAATTATTTTTCTGGGCACTTTAGGAAGGACCTTTTTTATATATTTTTTTTCAAGGATACAAACATTTTATAATATTTTTTTATTTTGAACTAAAAATATTAATTTGCTAATTTGGTTTAAAATTTTAATATTAAACAATGCTTGTGTACAATTTTTGAATTTTTTTAAAATTTAAAAAATATTGAATGAGTTTTCATTCAAATATTCTTTTTAAACGGACAGTTAGGTATTATTTTTTTTGATGTACATATTAACATTCATTACAGATTTGTGGTCAACTAGTGAGTCCACAAACATCTGCGAAAGTTTAGTTTTTTTCTTTGTGCGAAGAATATGTCCCAAATAAAACTTGGTTCATGATTAGAAGTTGTTCCAAAATATCTAGTTGTAAAACGAATGCAAATTGAACCACACCAGAGTGCAAACTGAACCACACCAGAATGCAAACTAAACCACTTCAGAGTGCAAACTGAACAATTTCTTATATTTACTTAAGAATTGAACAATTAAGAACAGAACTGTTCTTTTTATAGAGCAAATTTCGACTAGTTCTGTTCTAGTTCTAGTTCTGTTCTGTCCTAGTTCTGTTCTAATTCTGTTCTAGTTCTGTTCTAGTTCTGTTCTAGTTCTGTTCTAGTTCTGTTCTAGTTCTGTTCTAGTTCTGTTCTAGTTCTGTTCTAGTTATGTTCTAGTTCTGTTCTAGTTCTGTTCTAGTTCTGTTTTAGTTCTGTTCTAGTTCTGTTCTAGTTCTGTTCTAGTTTTGTTCTAGTTCTGTTCTAGTTATGTTCTAGTTATGTTCTAGTTATGTTCTAGTTCTGTTCTAGTTATGTTCTAGTTCTGCTCTAGTTCTGTTCTAGTCCTGTTCTAGTTCTGTTCTAGTTCTGTTCTAGTTCTGTTCTAGTTCTGTTCTAGTTCTGTTCTAGTTCGGTTCTAGTTCTGTTCTAGTTCTGTTCTAGTTCTGTTCTAGTTCTGTTCTAGTTCTGTTCTAGTTCTGTTCTAGTTCTGTTCTAGTTCTGCTCTAGTTCGGTTCTAGTTCTGTTCTAGTTCTGTTCTAGTTCTGTTCTAGTTCTGTTCTAGTTCTGTTCTAGTTCTGTTCTAGTTCTGTTCTAGTTTTGTTCTAGTTCTGTTCTAGTTCTGTTCTAGTTCTGTTCTAGTTCTGTTCTAGTTCTGTTCTAGTTATGTTCTAGTTCTGTTCTAGTTCTGTTCTAGTTATGTTCTAGTTCTGCTCTAGTTCTGTTCTAGTTCAGTTCCATTTCTGTTCTAGTTTTGTTCTGGTTATGTTCTAGTTCTGTTCTACTTTTGTTGTAGTTCAGTTCTTATTCTAACTGTTTAAGCTTTAGTCATGATCCGTAAACTTAGTGGTGGGCATGACATCGTCAACATCTACTACTATACTTTTCTTTAATTGCCATAATAATAACACTTATGTATGACAAATATTTGACAATTACGGATGTACAACATATTTCAATTAATAGGTAACAAAATCTATCGACATATAACTACTGTTATACATATCAGTTGCTAACAAATTTCTCTACGGCATGTTGTCTTTATAATTTAAATCTAAATTTAAGATTTACCCATAATCATGGACTATGTTGTACTCTCAACTAACTTTCTTGAATTTTTATTTCTTTAATAATACTTAATTAACAAACACTATAAGCAACATTGTTTTAATAAAAAGAAATTAACAAAAACCAATTGATTTTAAAATAAAAACATCAACAAAATTTGAACACTCTCACAGTGTGTGTGCGTGTTTTTTGTTAATAAAATACATAAAACCCTAAAATTCCTTAAAACAATTTAATCAAGGTAAACGCCAACAACAACAACAACATCAACGTAGCCAACAACAGCAGCAGCAGGAACAATTAAAATTAAATAAAAAACGTCTTGCTAGAAGTGGACGGCAACAAATCGAGAAATATTTAAATCAAGAAAATTGTTTACAAAATCCCACAAAACAAACACAGCCACAACAGCAAACCCAACGACGTCTCAAGGAACGAAGTGGTGCTACACAACACAATCATAATCGTTAGCCCAGGAAGTGGCAAGTGAAGAAATAACTACTTCTGCGACGTTACAAACAACAGCTACAACGACGGGCTACAATAGAGCCCCGAATCTGGGGGCACGACAAACACGCAGCAGTGGTGGCAGCGCAAGCACCAATACCAACACAGCTAGCAATAATACAGATTACAATATTGGTGTACATCAACATCAGCAGCAGCATCATCATCATCATCATACCCAGCATCAGCACTCACATCAGACTTCAACAGGTGGAGCGGCAACGGCAGCCGGTACTAGTTCAGCGGCAGCAGGTATTGGAGTTGGTGGCAGCACACAAAATTCTACAGCTGGTCTAAATCATAATTTATTAAATCGTACGGGTGGTGTTGTCATTGGACCACCCCCCGGAGTACATTCCAATCTTCAGCAACAGCAGCAAACACAACAGCATTCTACAAATCAGCATCATACACTTATAGCGACCACAACACATTTTCCTCAACAGCAGCAACATCCCACAGCCCATTTGCTACAACATCCCAGTCAAGGATCTCAGGCTCATTATTTAAGCCAACAAACCGGACCAACCTTTTACACAGGACATCCCCAAGCCCACTTACAAGCTCAGCCCCAACAACAGGTGCATTTCTATCAAACCTATCCAGCCAGCAATTCAGCTTCTTCGGCGGCCATATTAAATTTAAACTTAAATTCATATCCCACAGCAGGCAATACAACAACAGCTGCTGCAGGTGGTAGGTGGAGCTCCGCTTATATATCAGGTGCAACCACCACAACAGGGAGCATTATTAAGTCAACAGACTACCAGTCATCGTTATCATCATCAGGTACAGCCACAATCCGCACCACCAAATCTGCATCATCAGCACCAACAACAACACCAGCATCATCAGACACAAACGCAACATTTGCAACAACATCCCACAGCAATAGAACTTACATTGGGTGGAGCACTACCAGTGGGAACACACGACACAAATATTGTCTATCAGGCCACCAACTATAGTGCCAACAGCAATAACTCTCACACGCATTCCCACGCCCATCAACATCCCCAACAACAGCAGCAAAATTCACACACTTTGAGACGCAGTTCACGTAGCAAAACGGGTTCTTGTGTCAGTTCTGTACAGGGCCAACATCACGGCAGTGCGAGCAGCAGCAGTAGCAGTGGAAATAGTAGTGGTGGTAACACTAACCATCGCTCTGCTGCCACGAACGCAGCCAGTTTATCCGTAGTTGTAGGCCATCAATTGCAACAACAACAGCAGCAACCACCACAGGCAGCACATCAATTGGCTGCTGCAGCACATCAGCATCATCAGACACAGATTGTGCAACAACAACAACCACCTCCGCCGCATCATCAGCTATTGGGAAGTCATCACCAGCATCCAGCTCACCCACCACCCAATCTCCATCATCAGCAGCAGCACCAGCATCATCAGACTGTAGCTACAGCTGGCGGTGCTGTTGTTGTTGCCATATCGCAGCAACAGCAACAACAACCGCAAAATCATTTATTACACGCTCAACCACCTCATCCACACGCTTTGCCACCGCAACGTACCACCATTGTACAGCCGGGCTTTCTTTATAGTTATCGTACTACAGTGGGTGCTAATAATAGTTCAGCATCAACGGCTAGTGGCTTGGGAACGTCGTCGTCATCTTCTACATCAGGAGCCGCTGCTGCTGCAAACTGCCACCACCAATATTGTTGCAACAAACGTTGTGCCCCCCACAAATACTTCGTATCTGGCTACGCATCAAAATTCAAACAAAACAAGTGGTAAGTGTTGACGTTTTCTTTTTTTTTTGGTGAAAACAAGAAAAAAAATCCATAGACAACGAAGAAAGAAAAAAAAAAAACACCAACACTTTGTAATAAATAACTGGCGAAAGTTATCTTTGCAGAGCTGCCCTCTGATTTAGAATTGATTTAGGTTTTGAATAATCGTAAAAGAAACATTTAGTTGGGAGTTTTATTTTGAATATCAAAAGGGAGTTTTTAAGTATTTGCGAATTTGTTAAAAAAAAAGAAATTTGGCACAAGTTTTGGAGGTTTACTTATTTTGACAAAAAGTCGTTGTAATAAAGTTTAGGAATGTAAATCTTATAAGGTGCTGGATAAACTATTAATTTTTTGTAATATCCTTAAAGTATGCTATAATCTTTTTTAAATACCCTTTGAACTTGTCAAATATTTTATTGTAAAAAAGTAAATTTTTTTAACCAGGTGTTGGTCTAGGGTTTTAAGTAAATTTTTTTTTATCAAAAAAGAAACCCCGTGATAACATTTCCCATTTGTTTTCTTACTTTCCATACAAAAATGGTTAAAAAGGTTTTTTTAAACGTGGCCTCATCCTAATCATTTCCTTTAAATAGTTTTTTACGAAAATTATTTATAAAAACTAAAATAGTTTTAAGCAAAAAAAAAAGCGTAATTTTTTCTTTGTTAATTATTTTTTTTTATTTTTTAAAGCATGTCTAATTTTGTTTTTGTTTAATGTTTTAAAACTCAGTATTAAATTTCCAAACATGTTATGTTTTTTTCATGATATTTTTTATAACGTTCCTCTACCAACTACGCCTCGCTCGTTCTAACTACTCGTTTAAATTGTTCGTTACAAAATTTTTCTGCTCACATTCGTTAAAACATATGTCCTTTGCTAACTACTACTACTACTACTGCTCCTACTCCATGAAATTCTCTCTCTATATATATATATAAATTCCAATTTATATATATATCAGCTTCTGCGGATGCCTTAAGCTATAATTTAATGGCCCAACAACAGTCCTAATACAGGATCAGTACCATCTTTACCACCACAGCCTGTAGCACTTCGCCAACTCTCATTTAACAGCAGCTGCTTCTGCTGGTGGTCTACAAATTCAAATACAGGTAATTTCTTCTTTCTACATAAAAACTAAATCATAAACCCCACACTCCACTTTCTGCTCTCTAACTTTTGCTCTAAACTTTCTTCATCCTCCACAAAAAAATTACTGAACTTATTGATCAATCGCCTTAAACATCTTCAACGTTATTTATTGGTTTTCGCTTATTTTATTTTCTTTTTTTTCCATAAAACATTTTACACACATTTTGCGTTTTTCATATTTTTTTTAACCATCAATTACATTTTTTTTTAATTTTCCACAGTTATATTTTAATGCAAAAAAAGGTGACAGCACACTGTTAATTTATTTATATTTGTAATATGTATTTTTTATAATTTTTTACACTAAATTTTAATTATATTTTTCTTTTAATTAAACAAATTAATTTTGTAGTTTTCTTTTAATTTTTGTATAAACATATTATTATTTATAGTTTTGAGTAATTCTTAGTTCTTATTTTTATTTAACTTTAGATTTTGTTGAAACCTTAAAGTAGCCACTTTTTGTAATTTGTTTTATATTAAAAGGCTTTCGATTGGAGTTACTCTTAAGTTTCGTTTCAGTATTTCTTTAAGGAAAATGTATTCTTAACAGAAATTTTGCAATGACTTACACAGAGGAAAAGAACCGATAGAAAAGTAACGAAATTGATACAATCAGTTGTCAAAAGTGAGCTTACCACGTTTGTTAACATTTAGACAAACGGATGTGTATATCACATTTGACAACCACCATTGTAATTTTGACAACACATCGTTGTCATTGCAACAAGACATTTTTTCATTTCGATTAAGCTTTGTGTCATTTCGGCATTGATTTCGTCAACAAATCGTTGTCATATCGACAACGAATCTTTGTCATTTCAACAAAGCAATTTTCTGTTTGACAACATAGCGTTGTAACTTTGGTAACACATCATTTTTGATTTCTTTGAATTGTTATCAATCCATTTCATTTTAGTTTCTTTAGATTCAACTCACTTGGATCCAGGCAGGGAAAATTTAAATTTCTATTGGCTAGTTTACAAGTAAGTCTGTAAGCTGGCATATTAACTAGTCAGTGGACTAGAATTTTGATTAGTCTGCGGATTAATATGTGGAATAGTCTATTAGCTAGTCTAAGGACAAGGCTATGGGTGGAATAATCTATGAACTAGTATATTGAGTAGTCTATGCATTAGTCTATGTAATATTATATTGACTAGACTGGAGTCTATTGACTAGTCTATGGATTAATCTATTATCTAGTCCACGAGCAAATCTCTGGATTAATCTATTGGCTAGTCTATAGACTAGTCTATTGTCTAGTCTATTAACAAGTCAATGGATAAGTTTCTGGAATAGTCTATTAACTGGTTTTTGGCAAGTCTATGGAATAGTGTATTGACTTGTCGAATGTCTAGTATATTAGCTTTCTTATGAACTATTCTACTGACTAGACTGTGGACTAATATATTTTCTAGTCTATTGAGTGGTCTACCTATTGGTCACAGCAGAATAAGCTGAGTATTTCTCTCTGCTTTCAAAATTAAATCAGTCGATTTAATTTATCAAATGTACCGAAGTGATGCTCTCTATTGTCGGTAAATGTTGGACAGTAAGAGAGTAGATGGTATACTCTTTCTCTGCTGTAGATATTGTATTCTGACATGAGTGTCTATGAAACATGGTGCAATAATTACTGATAATACTATCATTCTTATCAGCTCTCTGCAAAAGCTTATAAGTATGCTTAACCTGAGATCATCATATGTCTGAAAGGTAATTTCATAGAACCACTTGATTTTAACGAGTAACTCTGACAGAACGTCAAAGGATCTAATAATTTAAAATGAATGTCTCTTGGAGCTGGACAGTGGCTAAGAAGATGACATATTAATTCCACTCCCTCTTCGTGTTGACAACTTGTACGTTACATGATATATCTCTTAAACTGAATTCCGCTGAAGTTTCTATTTTCTTTAACTCATCTGCTACGCAGTTGC
Organism: Lucilia sericata; assembly: GCF_015586225.1. NCBI lineage: Eukaryota > Metazoa > Arthropoda > Insecta > Diptera > Calliphoridae > Lucilia > Lucilia sericata. Next base: position 121,688 of record NW_023994542.1, on the reverse strand, counting down.
CTATTGAATATGTGAGTCCTAAAATCCACATGAGAACGACTGTTGAATGTCGTTATCATGTGAATATCTCTAATTTAATTATAACTACTATTCATATGGCCGATACTTCGACTTGAAGAGGACTAGAGTCATTCTGAATCCTAAATAGAGTTATTTTTATGCCGATTTTTGGAACGAAGATACCACTGCTACTCGTTCTCCCCGTTTAGAACCTCCTGTATTCGTGGAAAGACTAGGAGAAAGAGGACTTTCTTCATGTGTCGAGTTTTTCAATATAATTAAACCAAAGTTTATCTGGAAGAACGGTTCAGGAGACCTAATATCTACTCTGTAATACTCAAATAAGAATTTCAACGTAAAAAAAAACTAAACCAGGCGTTTCAAGATAACTCCCGGCAAAAAAACTTCCAACGATGTGACAAGAAATCCTTAATCTGAAATTCCACTGCTGAAACCTATATCTAAACAGATACATCTAAAGTAGGTGAAATCGAAGTCTGTTTTAGACTGCGAATTGGCTTTGGTTGTATTGAATATCTGGTAGGAACATCGAATCTTTAAAGATAGCCTGTCGGCTATGTATGTATACCACATCCAAAATGATGCGAGAATGTCCCTAAATGATATGGCAAGTTCTAGGTTACAGTATTGCTGATGAACTTACTAAGGAAGACTCTATGTTGAAAGATGACATTGATCCTTTCTACGAAGTTTTCCATTCATCCCTTCCAACGTTATATCTCAAATACTTGCTTTAACATTATTCAGGACATATGGTAAAACCACTTGCATGGACGCACGTGGCATACATCTTTTAAATCTGCATTTTGTGACTGAAGGTTTGAAAAAAACATAACGCATATTCTATGTACTTGTCCAGCTCTGAGAAATTTGCGTGTTCCAATTTTGGGACAATGGTATTTTCTAATAATACTCTTGACGAACTATCAAACTCATAACCTTATCAAATTGGATTTTGAATCAATTTCTATAATTTTCATTAAAGTACATCACTTGATATTATTCCTCGTTTTTTCTCGTATATGACTTATTTTACACTTTTCATATTCCATTCCTTTTCATTTAATCCCACATCACATCTGTTATTCTTCTATTGATCTAAGTTTCTAGAAATATTTCTTACAATCAACACAAAGAGAGCTTTTAGGCTTAATTGGTCTACGAAAAGAATTTTTTTTCTTGTCGTACAGTCTGTCTTTACCTAATCTGCAACACCGATCACCCGAATGATTCTTTTTCGAATACAATAGAAATTTAAAAGTATGCAGCAATTAGTTATACAAAAAAACTCAAAATTTGAAAGTTTTTAAAGTTTGCAAGAAATAAGCGTAATTTTTTCAAAAACATAAAAAGTAGTAAAAAAGTTATACCCGTTTTCCCCCAAAAACAAATTTGAAATGACTTGGTGAAGGGGCTCTTAAATAATAATAAAAAAAAAACAACTACCAAATGTAAATGTTTTTATAAAACATATTCTTTTTATAAATTGTACTAATTTAGTTTTCTTCTTATTTTCACTTTCAGCATCGTTATCCGTTGCTAACGCCTTGGGCAGCACAACGTCTTCAAATACCAATAACTCCGCTACAGCAACCGGTGCGAACGTCAATCCGGCAGCGGCTGCGAATAGCGGAGCAGGAGGTCCCAATAACACCGCTACAACGACGTCTTCAAATAACACGAATAGTAACTCACATGGTGATTCGGAAAGTGATGACAGCGAGGTGGGACGTTTGCAAGCGTTGCTTGAAGCCCGAGGTTTACCGCCTCATCTTTTCGGCGCCCTGGGACCACGTATGACTCACATACTCCATCGTACTATAGGCAATAGTTCAACATCAAAGGCCCAACAATTGTTGCAGGGCCTACAGTCACACGATGAGAGTCAACAGCTACAGGCGGCCATTGAAATGTGCCAAATGTTGGTTATGGGCAATGAGGATACCTTAGCCGGTTTCCCCATTAAACAGGTGGTGCCAGCCTTAATCACCCTATTGCGTATGGAACACAATTTCGATATTATGAATAATGCCTGTCGTGCTTTGGCCTATATGCTGGAGGCATTGCCACGTTCATCGGGTACGGTGGTGGATGCTGTGCCAGTGTTTTTGGAAAAACTACAAGTTATCCAGTGTATGGATGTGGCCGAGCAGAGTTTAACCGCTTTGGAAATATTGTCCAGACGTCATAATAAAGCCATATTACAGGCTAATGGTGTATCGGCTTGTTTAACCTATTTGGATTTCTTCTCCATTAATGCACAACGCGCAGCTTTAGCTATAACAGCCAATTGTTGTTTGAATCTACACAATGAAGAATTCCATTTTGTTTCGGAAAGTTTGCCGTTGCTAGCGCGTCTATTGGCCCAACAGGATAAGAAATGTGTAGAGAGTGTTTGCTCGGCCTTCTGTCGTTTGGTGGAGAGTTTCCAACATGATCCCAAACGTTTGCAGGAAATAGCTAGCAAGGAATTGCTAAAGAACTGCCAACAGTTATTGGTGGTTACACCAGCCTTATTAAATTCTGGCACCTTTACCGCTGTAGTGCGCATGCTGAGTTTAATGTGTGCCAACTGCCCTGATTTGGCCATTTCTTTATTGAAAAGTGATATTGCCTCGACTTTATTGTATTTATTAACTGGAAATGCTGATCCTCTACCTAAATCAGCTTCCACCCACGTGGAGCTTATATCGCGATCTCCTTCGGAATTATATGAAATTACTTGTTTGATAGGTGAACTTATGCCACGTTTGCCCACAGATGGTATATTTGTGGTGGATGCTTTACTCGATCGTCCCACTATAAATACCCAAGATCAAGTGCAATGGCAATGGCGTGATGATAGAGGAACTTGGCACAACTATTCCACCATAGATTCGCGTATGATTGAGGCGGCTCATGTGAATTCGGAAGATGAATTCAGTTTAAGTACTTTAGGTAGAACGTATACAGTGGATTTCCACTCTATGCAGCAGATTAATGAAGATACTGGCACCAATAGACCCGTACAGAGGAAAATAAATCCCAACTATCGACCTACAGCAAACACTAATGCGGCAACGGGTCAGGATTTGTCAGCTTCAGCAGTGGCTTCAGCTATTACGGCCTTAAGCACCACGGTAACGGCCACAGCTACTGGCGGCTCTACACCCTCGGGTTCACAAAAACGCCGGGCTTCGGTAGATGCCCGCATTGCTTGTCTGAAAGAGGAACGTGGTTTGGCTGCTGAATTTATTAAAAATCTTTTCAATGTCTTATATGAGGTCTACAGTTCTTCGGCAGGACCTAATGTACGTTACAAATGCTTAAGAGCCCTACTACGCATGGTTTACTATGCCTCCTCGGAATTGTTAAGTGATGTTTTGAAATACCAATTGGTCTCCAGTCACATTGCCGGCATGCTGGGTAGCAATGATTTGCGTATAGTGGTGGGTGCTCTGCAAATGGCTGAAATTCTTATGCAAAAGTTGCCCGAAATATTTGGCACCCACTTCAGACGCGAGGGTGTTATCTATCAAATCACCCAACTGACCGATCCCAATCATCCAATATGTGCTAATCCTTCGCCCAAACCGTTGGCCACGAACATGTCTGCCAGTGGTTCACAAAGTGCACCAGCTTCGGCTTCAAGTTTACAGGTTAATCCATTCTTTATGGATAATGTACCACCACAACCGGGCAGTACCTCAGCTTCGGGTACTCCAAATACCTCAAAGCCACATCACCAACATCCCTATACCATGAAGACATTCTCACATGCCATGAATGCTCTGACAGCGGCAGCAGCACAACAGGGCACCTCGCCCTCCGGTTCATCCAGTAATTCACAAAAATTACCCACATCAATGGCCATGAATATTAATACCTCAGGCGGATCGTCAGCGGCACAAAATCCCAACAATGAGATGCCACAATATCACTACAGTTCATCGGCACCAGCCCACACCCACATGGGAAATCCACAACAGCAGCAACAAAACTTCTTTGTGTACACTACATCACCGCAGCAACAACAACAACCACCCTTGCCACCGCCTGGTACAGAGTATGTAGCCTACAATCAGTTACCACCACCACCACCGCCCTCAACACATTACGCAACTGCATCTGGAGCACAACAACAGCAGTATCATTCAATGCCTTCTTCGTCAGCGTCCGCACAAGGACAACAAAACGTTAACACAACGCCCGGCACTTCTTCGACTAGTGGAGGCGCTTCATCCTCGTCGTCATCAGCACTACAAAATAAAATGAGTGATATGCTTAAACGTAAGGTCCCACCGAAAAGAAAATCACAATCTACCACCCGTTCGAAATCTCGACAAGAAGATCAAACCTCCTCGTCCACTTCAACGTCCAATGCACAGGCTGCTTCATCATCGTCCACAGTGCATGAGTTGCTTAGCAGAGCTACTAGTTTGGGAGGAGGATCAACTGGTTCGGGTTCGGCAGGTCGCAGTACACCTAGTACTTCTTCAAAGGTACGTTTTAGTGGTGGCCATCACAGTTCTTCGTCCGGACAACAGTCTTCGAAGACTTCGTCGTTTTTGGCCTCCCTCAATCCGGCTAGATGGGGACGTCAAGGATCTCATCATAGTTCGTCTTCAGCAGCCAGTAACTCAGGTTTTACCAAAGATTCTACCAGCAGCAGTAGTACAACATCATCACATCATAATCACAGCCATCCAAATAGTAGCGCCGGTTCCAGTGCAGGTCACTCTATGGCCGGTTGTTCCTCATTGGCTGCACAAAATATCAGCAAAAGTATATCACAAGCTAATCTTATAGCAGCTGGTAATCGTGAAAAAGCCCGCCAATGGATACGCGAACAAGCCATTTCGTTTATCAAGCGCTATGCTGCACAAGACACCAAGCCGGGTGCTACGGCTGACGGTTCAGCCTCGACAAATGTCCTGCAGCGTCTGACGACAGTTATAAGCAAATTGAATGGTAGTTTTTCAGATGTCTTGGAGGCTTTACTTGAATTGAAGGCCATTCTGTTGGAAAGTGACATTTCACCGTTTGAAGTTAATCATTCGGGTCTTATTAAAGCCATGCTTAACTTTATGACCGCCGAAGAGGGCATAGTGGAACGTGATGCCAGATTAAGAGCATTTATGCATGTATTTGCCGGTTTACCGCTAGAACCCATGGTTAAGGTGGGCATTTTACCCAACATAGATGCTTCGGCCTTTGGCGCCTTTGTATCGAAATTAAATGCCTGTGTTACACAACTGGAACAATTCCCGGTTAAAGTACATGACTTCCCCGCTGGACCCGGTGGAGGTCGTTCGAATACAAGTGCTTTGAAATTCTTTAATACCCATCAACTAAAGGTGAGTAAATATTTACTAATTTTTTTTTTGAAAGTATAATTATTAATTAAATTATGTTTGTGTGTGTGTGTGTTAACAGTGTAATTTACAACGTCATCCGGATTGCAATAATTTACGCCAATGGAAAGGTGGCACCGTTAAAATCGATCCCTTAGCTATGGTACAGGCCATTGAACGTTATTTGGTGGTGCGTGGCTTTGGTGGCATACGTGGCGACTCCGATGATGATTCCGAAGAAGATATGGATGATAATGTGGCCGCTGTGGTTATGTCACAAAGTGGCTTTAAGCACAAGTTACAATTTCTAATAGGAGAACATGTCTTACCCTACAACATGACCGTTTATCAAGCGGTGAAGCAATTCTCGCCTTTGGTCAATGATCAATCGGAAACAGACACTGATACTGAGACACCATTAGGTATATTTTTGTTAAACATGGAAGATTTAACCTTTTTAATGCTTTTTTACTTTGTTTATTTTTTAGGCAATGCCAGCATATGGGTACAACAACACACCATCTATTATCGTCCGGTAGAAGAAGAACCCGTGGCTGCCACCTCTAGCAGTAGTATCAATAATAAATCAAATATACCAGGAGCTGGTACTTCATCCTCTATACACAATGGTGCTATGGCTGCTTCGAGTTCTACCACTGGTGGTCCCTCCACCTCTGTGGGAAAGAAATCAAATAAATCCTCTTCAAAATTGTTGCGCAAGAAAACGGAATTATGGCACGAAGGTATTGCACCCGCTGTGGTGTCTGCTCTTAAAACCATTCCTCACTAATACACTGCCCGCCGATGTGGTTACTAGCGTACAAGATGCTTCACTCGATGCCCTCTGTATGTTGCGCATAATCAATGCTTTGAATCGTCACTGGGAGCATTTGTACGGTTGTGTACACCGTCAATCGATTATCCCACAGTCTGAATTTATTCATCCGAAAATAACGGCTAAAGCCAATCGTCAACTACAAGATCCTTTGGTTATAATGACCGGTAATCTGCCACAATGGTTGCCACAAATTGGTATGGCCTGTCCCTTCTTGTTTCCTTTCGAGACCAGACATTTGCTCTTCTATGCCACTAGCTTCGATAGAGATCGTGCTTTACAGCGTCTTTTGGATACAACACCTGATCTAAATTCCGCCGAATCATCGGAAAGAGTGGCTCCACGCTTAGATCGCCGCAAGCGGGCCATTTCGCGTCAGGAGATTTTGAAACAAGCTGAACATCTTATACAAGATTTTGGTCACTCCAAGGCTTTGTTGGAGATACAATATGAAAATGAGGTGAGTTTTTGAAGGAAAATTCCTTTACAAAACATATTTTGTATGGTATTTATCTTCTTTTCCTTTATAGGTGGGCACTGGTTTGGGTCCAACTTTAGAATTCTACGCTTTAGTTTCAGCTGAATTACAACGCAGCGATTTGGGTCTTTGGAATGGTAGCGATAGTTACAAACAAAACTCTGCCAATATAGTAGATGTGGTCAAATCTACTAGTGCCACTTTACATATAGACGAATCCCAAGATACCAATTCACAATCGGGCGATACTAATATCACCACAACAACCAATACTACAGCAAGTCCAAATACCGCCTCAACACGTAACGCTAGTCGTAATAATCGTGAGAGTTTAGGAGTAGCAACACGCAGCAGTTTGGTAGCCACAAATAATTCTATTAATAATCAACAGCAACAACATTCACCTCAAGCTGGTGAAGATGCCTTAGACATGCTAATCGAACAGCAGGGTGATTTAATAGATCAACATACGGGTGGAGATCCTTCCATGCCTTTGCTGGATAATCCTATAGCAGTGACTACCGCCACCACACCTGTCTTACAGGTTAATAACACTCCTCACCAAGCAAATGTGACATATGTGAATGCGGCTCATGGTCTATTCCCCTTGCCATTGGGTAAATCTTCAAAATTGCCACATGTCTCGAAAGTTAAATCGAAATTTAAGTTTTTGGGCAAATTTATGGCCAAGGCCGTTATGGATAGTAGAATGGTAATGATGTTTTAATTATGTCTTACAAAACATTTATTAATCTTCTGCTATTTTTGTTCACTCTTCAGCTGGATTTACCATTTTCTATACCCTTCTATCGTTGGATTTTAAATGAAGAACATTCAGTGGGTTTAGCCGATCTATCACGTGTTGCACCCGAAGTGCAAAGCACTTTGGTGCGTTTACAGGATGTGGTACATCAACGTGAAATGATTTTAGCCGATACCAGTTTAGATGCTATGGAAAAGACTGAAAAGGTAATTTAAAAGTTTTTTCCTTTTTGTTTTAGAAACAAAACTTTAATTGTATTTTGCTTTATAGATTGAATCCTTGGATCTGGATGGTTGTCCCATAGCCGATTTAGGTTTAGATTTTATTTTACCCGGTCATGCCAATATTGAATTGTGTCGTGGCGGTCGTGATACTCCAGTAACTGTACATAATTTACATCAATATATTAGTTTAGTTACATATTGGTTCCTTGTTGAAGGTGTACAAAAACAATTTGAAGCTCTTAAAGAAGGTAAGTCGAATTATTGGGTTTTTAAGATAGATAGATAGATAGATAGATAGATAGATAGATAGATAGATAGATAGATAGATAGATAGATAGATAGATAGATAGATAGATAGATAGACAGATAGATAGATAGATAGATAGATAGATAGATAGATAGATAGATAGATAGATAGATAGATAGATAGATAGATAGATAGATAGATAGATAGATAGATAGATAGATAGATAGATAGATAGATAGATAGATAGATAGATAGATAGATAGATAGATAGATAGATAGATAGATAGATAGATAGATAGATAGATAGATAGATAGATAGATAGATAGATAGATAGATAGATAGATAGATACATACATAGATAGATAGATACATACAAAGATACATAGATAGATAGATAGATAGATAGATAGATAGATAGATAGATAGATAGATAGATAGATAGATAGATAGATAGATAGATAGTTAGATAGATAGATAGATATAAATAGATAGTAGATAGATAGATAGATAGATAGATAGATAGATAGATAGATAGATAGATAGATAGATAGATAGATAGATAGATAGATAGATAGATAGATAGATAATAGGTAGATAGATAGATAGATAGATAGATAGATAGATAGATAGATAAATAGAACATAATTAGAACTGAACTAGAACTGAACTGGAATTTAACTCAACTAGAACTGAACTGAATTAGAACTGAACTAGAACTAGAACTGAACTAGAACTGAACTAGAACTGAACTAGAACTGAACTAGAACTGAACTAGAACTGAACTAGAACTGAACTAGAACTGAACTAGAACTGAACTAGAACTGAACTAGAACTGAACTAGAACTGAACTAGAATTGAACTAGAACTGAACTAGAACTGAACTAGAACTGAACTAGAACTGAACTAGAACTGAACTAGAACTGAACTAGAACTGAACTAGAACTGAACTAGAACTGAACTAGAACTGAACTAGAACTGAACTAGAACTGAACTAGAACTGAACCAGAACTGAACTAGAACATAACTAGAACAGAACAAGAACTGAACTAGAACAGAACTAGAACAGAACTAGAACAGAACTAAAACAGAACTGAACTAGAACTGAACTAGAACTGAACTAGAACTGAACTAGAACTGAACTAGAACTGAAACTGAACTAGAACTGAACTAGAACTGAACTAGAACTGAACTAGGACTGAACTAGAACTGAACTAGAACTGAACTAGAACTGAACTAGAACTGAACTAGAACTGAACTAGAACTGAACTAGAACTGAACTGGAACTGAACTAGAACTGAACTAAAACTGAACTAGAACCGATCTAGAACACAATTAGAACTGAACTAGAATAAATAAAAAACCTAAAAACTAGAACTAGTTCACTTCTAGAGCTGATCTAGAACTGAACTAGAGTTAAATACAAGTGAAAACCCTAAAAAAACTATAACTGAACTAGAGCTGAACTAGAACTGAACTAGAACTGAACTAGACTGAACTAGAACCGAACTAAAACTGAACTAAAACTGAACTAGAACCGATCTAGAACACAATTAGAACTGGACTAGAACTGAACTAGAATAATAAAAAACCTAAAAACTAGAACTAGTTCACTTCTAGAGCTGATCTAGAACTGAACTAGAGCTAAAATACAAGTGAAAGCCCTAAAAAACTATAACTGAACTAGAGCTGAACTAGAACTGAACTAGAACTGAACTAAAACTGAACTACAACTGAACTAGAATTCAACTAGAACCGATCTAGAACACAATAGACCTGGACTAGAATAAATAAAAACCTAAAACTAGAACTAGTTCACTACTAGAGCTAACTAGAGCTGAACTAGAGCTGAACTAGAACTGAACTAGAACTAGAACTGACTAGAACTGAACAACTGAACTAGAACTTACTAGACTGACTAAAACCTTACTAAAACTAGCACTCGATTCACTAATCCTATCAGAGCCCATTAGAACTAGGAACAGAACTAGAAATAAACTGAACTAGAACTGACTAGACACAATTAGAATTGGACTAGAACTGAACTAGAATAAATACAAGTGAAAAACCTAAAAAAAACGTTTTCAAAGGTTTAGAATCCAAAATGGATTCATAAATAATAATGCAGATTGTTCACCAATTCACCAAATATTCCCCCTCCCTCTTTTCAGGTTTTGATTCAGTTTTTCCTACACATCGTTTACGCATGTTCTACCCCGAAGAATTGGAGAATGTATTCTGTGGCAGTGTCAACGGTACCTATCAACGTTGGGACGTTAAAATGCTTCAGGATAGCTGTCGTACCGATCACGGTTTCAATCAAGATTCTCAAGCCATACAATTCCTTTACGAAATACTTTCAACGTATACACGCGAGGAACAACGTCTATTTTTGCAATTTGTTACGGGTTCACCACGTCTACCCACTGGCGGTTTTAAGTCACTAACACCACCACTAACTATAGTACGTAAGACATTAGATGCCAATCAAAATCCCAACGATTATTTACCCTCGGTTATGACATGTGTTAACTATTTGAAATTACCCGACTATTCGAGTCGTGAGGTGATGAGACAAAAACTTAAAATGGCCGCCAATGAGGGTAGTATGTCGTTCCATTTGTCTTAAATTTCGAAAATAAGAAGTGAAAAAAGCAATATGCGCACATAGAAGAAAGAAAGAAAGAGTATTGTTTAAAGACATGCAAATAAACTAATTAACAAACAAATGTATTTGTTCTGCTGTAGAGTTTAAAGAAAAAAAGGTAGTTTAGTTATTTGGAAAAACATATACGAAAAAAAATATAATAACAAATAATGGTGATAATTTATATGATTTAAATAATTATTTTTTTAATTTTTATTTTCTAATTGTATTATTTGTAAGAAATGGTGATGTTGCTGTTAGAGCAAATTTATATAAAAGAAAAAAAAAAAACAAATCATTAAAACAAACTGCTAAACAAAAAAACAAGAAATATTCAAACAAAAGAAAATATATAAATAAATATTAATATAAAATCTAATTTAAATGAAATTCATAATTAATTAAATTTCTCCTCTTTCCCCCCACACACACTCACATAATTAATAAATAAACTTAAACTTGAAATAAAATTGAATAAAAAACATTTAATTAATATAGAATTAATAAAAACCAGAAACGTAAACAAATTTTATGCATAAAACCTAAAATTAATTTAGAACTTTGAACTGGAATAATAAGTTTTCGTTTAAATGACTTATTTTTTTATATATATAAAACGCTTGTTTTTCAAACTTCAAGCATTCTCTGTAAAGGTATAAAAATACAACTGAAAAACCTTAAATATTCTCTTAAAAATATATTTTATGGTCTTTATGTAATAAATATAAAATTTAAAAAAAAAAATATATTGCAAATCAACTACAAACAAACACCCTTTGTATAAGACTAAAAACTAATTTAAATATTATTTAAACAAAAGGGTAATTAATTAAATAATTAATATGTTTCAATTATATTTCTTTAATTTTTGTGTAATTTTTTTAAATAAATTTTTATAGTTGAATTTCGTTTGTTATACGCTGTTCTTACGTTTAATATATTTTCTTAAAATATTATTTTTTTGTAATATTTTTTTTTTGTATTTCTTTAATCTTTTAAAAAAATTGTGAATTAAAAATAATTTGAATTATTTCTTTGAAAAAAAAAAATACTACAAAAAATATTATTAATCGCTTTAAGTTTTATTTTTATTTATGATTTATTTAATACTTTATTTTATATAAATATTTTTTCTCTTTTTTGTTATGTCGCTTTTAATTAATTTAAATTTATTAAATTCATATACTATTTTCAATTTAATTAATGTTTAGTTTAAAAAATAAACATACAAATTAATAAAAAAGAAACCTCCACTTTATATACATAATTATTACAATAAGTAACTAAAGTGTTTATTAAAAAAAATATTCAAATAATTTTTTTATTTATTTCAAAGCAAGTCATATGGTTTGATGTATTTTTTGAAGGGGGTATTGAGCTGCTTTTCATAAAAGTAGAACATTATGACTCTTAAAATCAGTCGAAAAAAGTGCTAAAATCCTGAAGATTTGTGAAATCTTTAATGAGTCTAAATCTTTTCTCCTATTGCTAAATTCCTTTGGGACGAATTACCACGTATATGATATGAGTAAACTTTCGTATGAATACACATTTCAATATCGAAATTAAGCTAAAATCTATTAGATTTCAAAATGGAAACTATAGACTGACTTTAGACTAGACTATATACCAGATTATATACTACACTAAAGACTAGGCTATACACCAAACTATAGACCAGACTATGGAATAGACAATAGACTATAGACTAGACTATAGACTAGACAATAGACTAGACTAGACTATAGACTAGACTATAGACTAGACTATAGACTAGACTATAGACTAGACTATAGACTAGACTAGACTAGACTATAGACTAGACTATAGACTAGACTATAGACTAGACTATAGACTAGACTATAGACTAGACTATAGACTAGACTATAGACTAGACTATAGACTAGACTATAGACTAGACTATAGACTAGACTATAGACTAGACTATAAACTAGACTATAGACTAGACTATAGACTAGACCATAGACTAGACTATAGACTAGACTATAGACTAGACTATAGACTAGACTATAGACTAGACTATAGACTAGACTATAGACTAGACTATAGACTAGACTATAGACTAGACAATAGACTATAGCTTCGACTATAGACTACACTATAGATTGGACTGTAGATTAGACTACAGACTAGACAATAGATTAGATTATACTCTATACTAGACTATATACTCGACTATAGACTAGACTATAGATTAGATTATAGATTCGACTATATATTCGACTATAGACTAGACTATACATTGGACTGTAGATTAGACTACAGACTAGACAATAGATTAGACTACACACTAGACTAGACTATATACTAGACTATAGATTAGATTATAAACATAACTATAAACAAGACTTTAGATTCGACAATAGATTCGACTATAGACTAGACAATAGACTAGGCGATAGACTGGACTATAGATTAAACTATATAATAGACTGCAGGCTAGACTGCAGACCAGACTATAGACAAGACAATAGACTAGACTATAGAATTGACTATAGATTATACTATAGAATAGACTAAACTATAGACAATAAACTAGACTACACTATAGACAATAGACTAGGCTATAGAATAGACTATAGACTAGACTATAGGCTACACTATAGACTAGACTATAGACTAGACAATAAACTAGACTATAGACTAGACAATAGGCAATAAAATAAACCATAGAATAGACTATCTACTAGACTATATATTATACTGTAGACTAGACAATATACTAGACTATAGACTAGACAATAGACTAGACTATAGACTAGACTATAGACTTGACAATAGACTGGTCTACAGTCTAGTCTATAGGCTAGTCTATAATACAGTCTATAGTCTATTCTATAGGCTAGCCTATATACTAAACTATAGACTAGACAATAGACTAACTATAGAATAGTTTATCGCATTCGGCATCGAGCATTTACGCAACGATCGAAAAAAGGTATTCCAACAGAAAACTGAACAGTAAGAATAAGAATAAGAAAAAAAGAAGCAATATGATCAGAATAACAGAGAGTCGAATCGGAATTCAGAATACCAAAGTTGCAAAACTGAGAAAAATTTTATTCAAATTGAAATAAAAAATAATTCTATATTTCGATTTTATATTTCGATACAAAAAGCTTTCTAAATACAGTGGACTTTTACAGTCACCCTATTCTGCATTTCAATTCGAATCGAAATTTTCTCCGTTTGGCAACTTTGGTATTCTGCATTTCGATTCGAAGCTCCGTCACTAAAATAACAACTTATAAAAACGTAGTTACGATCGTAATGCAGAATACGCACAATCGTAATGCATTAAAATACTTAATATGGAATTGCTTCTTCTTCTTACGATTCCGTTTTTTGTTGGAATATCGATTTTCGATTTTAGCGTAACTGAATGCGAAAACTTAATCGCATTGCAGAATAGGGGCGAGTAATTCCAACATTTTCGTCTTCGAATTGAGATATACCCACATTCACAGTATTCTATTCTGATCGATAGTGAAATTTTTTCAGTATTTTCCTTCTTAAAATTATGAAATTAACTTTTTAGAATGATATCACTTTAAAGTTTATATGGGGATAGGGCCAATTATAGACCAATCCTCATAAAATTTGGTAAAGATAGTTCATTCCGTTCGGTCTCTATATTGTTTTAAACAGACAGCCGGACAAGGCTAGATTGTCTTAGAATCTAATAAGGAGTCAAATGTTGTCTGATTACTAATGTTTAAGAGAATATCCAGATATAGACCGATCCGAACAAATTGTTTTAGTTTTATTTTTTTTTTTTTTGAATAGCAATTTGAAGAAAGTGAAACGAAGACGAAATGTATGACGGATCTGATAGAGTAATTCCCAATTGGATTTGGATTTAGAGGAGTTAAATATGTATTTGTAGCGAACATCTATGCGATATTAATATTTGTAATTAATGTTAGTTCTTGAGTAGGCCTTATTGATTGATTATGTATGTATATAATGATCAAGATCGGTAGAAACTAGACTTTCAGAGAAATTAAATACCAGATACTTATATAGCGGATTAAGCAGGATATACAAAGATATAGCGGAACTTGAACTTAACGCTAGAAGTCTTATCAAAATTGCTACCTCTAGTTTGATTACAAGGTTTATATGGTTAAAGTTTAAAATGTTTCTATTTTCATTATAGTCGGCCCCCGATATTCTTTACGAATTATTTAAAATATCAAAAAAAATTTAATTTTTTGCTTAACATTTTAAAAACACTTTAGTTAACTATTGAAATCTTAAGCAAATTTTGCACAAATTATACAAAAATATGTTCGTGTTCAATACAACTTATTGATAGAATATAAAATTTGCTAAAAATCTATAAATTCCAATTAATACTTAATTGTATTTAATAAATGTACTGAAATGTGAAATATACAAACAATATACAAAATAAAATTTTAAAATTATCAAAGATTTGCAACAACATCTTTAATAATTTTAAAATTTTCTTAAAAAAAAGATTAAACAAAAATAATGAAAAAAAAAACTAATCAAATATAGAGTTAAACGAGTAATTAATATTAAAACAATATAAATTAAATTTTAAACTAAAATTTAAATAAAATAGTAATAATAAAATTATAATTGAATAGTTTCATGAAACATGTCGTAAAGCAACTAAATATTAACTTAAATAAATAATTTTTCTAAAACTTCTTTTAAATAAAAATTTTAACCACAAAAATATGTAATTATATTTTAAATTAATTAAATCATTATTTTTAAAATAATTTTGTTAATTTGCAATTACCCTTAACTGTGTTAAATATTCATTTTTATGTAATTAATTTTAAATATTTTCTGTGTATAAGTGTATGTTATATTATAATTCTAATGCAATGCATATATATTTTTCTATATTAAATAATAAAAAAATAAATTATAATCTAAATAAACTTTGAATTAAAGTTATAATATTAAAATTAAAAACAAAAACATAATCGTAAAACAAATAAACTATAACCCTATAAACAATTAATTATTAAAAATAAATACCCAAAAAAACTATAATTTTAGTTTAATTATTAAATTTTAAAATGGAACAACAAATAAAGTGCATAAAATTAAATTTAAAAAAAAATATTATATACATATTAAAAACACATACATATAATATATAAAAAATAATAAATATATACATAAACTATACATACATATAAATAAAGATAAAAAATTAATTTAAATGAATAAAAAAGTAATAATAAAAATAAAATAAAAATTAACAAATAAAATATAAAATTGAAAAAAAAGATATATACATATTTTTCTATTATAAGTTCGGAAGCAACGGAATACCCAAAGGTTTGTATAAGTCTGGTGTAAGCATTAAAAAAAACTCTATTAGGGGGTCTGTACCAAATCCTGTCTAGTGATTATTGATTTATTACAGACTCTACCACCTATATAGCTCTGTTTATTATCAACTAGCTGAACGGCGGCGCTTTAAATTTGACCAATATTTCTCCCCTATAGGTGATCTATGTATGTAACCCTGACGTTTTAAATTTTATACTCCGACACTATCTATCGGACAAATATAAAATTGACCCAAGTTCAATAAATTCACCCTGTCGATAAGTCATGAAAATTCAGTTCTTTAGTACTTTTTGATATCTGGTATCCCCAGAACATTTTCGGTACTTTTTCTAACTTATAAATTGTTGATAAATAGTCCACATAGTAGTTTATAGTCTTGTCTATAATATAGTCTATGGCCTAGCCTAGGTCTACAGACTAGATTATAGTCTAGTCTATAGTCTAGTTTATAGTCTAGTCTATAGTCTAGTCTATAGTCTAGTCTATAGTCTAGTCTATAGACTAGTCTATAGTCTAGTCTATAGTCTAGTCTATAGTCTAATCTATAGACTAGTCTATAGTCTAGTCTATAGTCTAGTCTATAGTCTAGTCTATAGTCTAGTCTATAGTCTAGTCTATAGTCTAGTCTATAGTCTAATCTATAGTCTAGTCTATAGTCTAGTCTATAGTCTAGTCTATAGTCTAGTCTATAGTCTAGTCTATAGTCTAGTCTATAGTCTAGTCTATAGTCTAGTCTATATTCTAGTCTATAGTCTAGTCTATAGTCTAGTCTATAGTCTAGTCTATAGTCTAGTCTATAGTCTAGTCTATAGTCTAGTCTATAGTCTAGTCTATAGTCTAGTCTATAGTCTAGTCTATAGTCTAGTCTATAGTCTAGACTATAGTCTAGTCAATAGTCTACTCTATGGTCTAGTCTATAGTCTAGTCTATAGTCTAGTCTATAGTTTAGTCTATAGTCTAGTCTATATAGTCTAGTCTATAGTCAGACCTTGCCCATCCGACTTCTATTTATTTTAATCGATGCAGAACACTCTCTGCACTTTCGTTTCCATATGGGAAAATGTTGGAGTTACATAGACCTGACATAGACATCAAACCTGAAAAAGGCCGCTATCGGGCCTGTTGTGCGCTCTTCTTCTTTGAACATGTTGGAGAAGAAACCTTATATAGCGATCATCCAATATTGAAAAACTCATTTTTCTGGTAGTAGTTCGTCACAATTTTTCAATCGATTAAAGCCTGTCAATTATAAAGAAAGTGTTCCAGCGTTTAAGTGACCTTCCTGCAAGCTCTACATTCGTCTATAGGCGTTCCTCCAATTTTGTATAATTGTGCTCTTAAACATGTGTATTCACTAAGAATTCAAACAATAATACTTACTTTGGACTTATTCATTCTGAAAAGGCTTCTCGTCCTACTCTCGTTGGGGTTAGCCAATAGGATTTCAGTGGTCCTACGCACCATTCCAATATTCGTCAGGTTAATTCCATAAAGGGTGCAGAGGTCTTGGGTCCCATATAATGCAGAGAGTAATCTGTAGACCAAAATACGAATCCAACAAATAAGCTGATGACTTGTTCCTACAGAGAACACACTGTGGTTAATCTGATACGAATAGAGTAAACCCTGAACATATCCGGACGAGGAAGAAAAATTGAATGGTATCACTTGTATAAGATACTTTATATCGATCACAATTCAACCCAGCGAACTTCTCATTCATCCGACACACTCACTCTAGGTATACGGATGGGTGAGGCCCTCAAACATACATCCCGTATCATACACACTTGACACCAACACATTTCCAATGCTTAGTAACACAGTTACTCCTCTGTGCAGTATCTGTTGTATCGGCAACAGCACCGAGTCTATCTCGACTATAGACTTTACCGTACATCAGACTTTTAACCAACATTCTCTTCCCGTGAGTTTGGGTTTAAACCAAAGCCACCACGTGTCCACCAAAGGGATATCTCACCAGAACAATACAAAGTCCAAAACTATGCCCTGTATGCAACCGGTTCTAATGGTACCAGATTATGTGGTTCTCTGGTTAGACCCCATGGCAAATCATTCCAAGGATACATTTGATCATCACCAGTCTATAGTCCCGGTAGACTAGCAGTAGCAGCTTTTTTTCCCGGGATTGCAATATCACCACGATGGGGAAAGATTTATCAAGGTAACATGCCCCCGGGGGTTCTTACTGTCCAATACGGTCTAAGATTTAATCTTATCAGCTGATGTTGTACTAATATTTAACTCATTTTCTACATTCCGTGATTGCACGTACTTCCAGTCGGTAGTATATTTCAATTTCAAGATTTTCAAGCTAACCTTTTAACAACAGATTCCCGCAGAGGATTTTCTCTAATATTCTACTTGTCCACGATCTCAAATCTGGGACTTATTTTTCCGATATCTACACAAATCTAAATAGTGTTTTACTATCTCGTAGAAGTAAAATCTCAAATAAAATTGAAAATTACATTAAGAAAAAGTGTAGAATTTTTATAAAATATAAGACAAATATTAATAAATTTTTATGATCTCATAAAGGAATGATTAAACTTTAACTCAGACAAAAAACACAAAAATTGGGAAAAACATGTTCACAGAATAAACAATATAATAAATTTTGAGAATATGTAAAAGAGAGGTGAATAAAAAAAAAAACCAAATTAATTGACCCAAACAATTTAAAGAAACTAAATAGAATATAGAGAATTGTAAAGAAAATTTTGTTTACAAAAATAATTTCAAAACAAAAACTCAATACTATAAACTGCAAAATACGCAATGAAAAACATTAGGAAAATAAAAGAAAAATCGTTGAGACCTAAAGAACACAACAAAAAAAGTAATAGAAAATTTTACCAAAATAAATGAGATCTATGAAAAAAAAGCTAGAGTAAATAAAATGAGCGAAATGAGTAGGAAAAACCAAATTTTCATTCGAAATATGTATATACAAATATGTATTATTTTTAGAAAATAAAAAAGAAAATTTAAATTTTGTATAAAATATTTTACTTTGCGTCTGTTTCATTTGTTAAAGATAAATTCAAAGGAAAACAACGTGAACTTTTAAAAGAAAATTTTCAAATAAATTTCAGTGATATTTAAAAAATTTTAATATAATTAATATAAATATTGGTTTAATAAGCATTTTAAAATTGAAAACTAAAAAAAGTGTTAAAGGAAAAATAAAGAAATTTAAATTATTAAAAATGGAAATAGAATAAATTGAAATAAAAAAATATGTTTTTAAATATAAATTTCCTAAATGATTTATTAAATATTGAAATTATATAATTTATAAATATAAATTGAAAGAAATTTTTTAAAATACATAGTATTAAAATTTAATTGTTTTTAATAAAATAAAATTGTCTAAATTACAAAAACAAACGCAAAAATCAGAAAACAAAATGTGTTCAATGTCAGTGCTATGTCCATTATGCGCCCAAACAAGCTTTTCGAGTATAGACGCTCTGCGTTGTAGTCTGATTAAGGCCGCTAATGGGCCGTTGGCATGTCCCATATGTCATGAATTGTTTTTGGGTTTGGATAAATTGACAATACACTTGTTTAGTCATACGAATATAATGAATTCTGCCAACAATACTACTACCGCCACCATCACACCACCACCACCAACGACAATAAAATCGCCAACAACAACTGACAACTGTCAAAATATGAAAAATATTGAAAAATTAAAAAGCCAAAATGAAAATGAAATGAATTTAAATCAAGAAAACAACAATAGCAGCAATTGCAATGAGACTAAAATAAAACAAATTCATTTAAAAGATGAGCTGGTGAGTTTTGATGAAACTCACCACAATCTCAGCGAAGAGAAAAACATGATCAAAAAGCCAAAAGTTGTCAGCAAAGCAGACAAGAAAATTGTAAACAAATCGTTTATAACACAACAACATCAACAAGTAGTTTCAAATAAAAGAAATGAGGGGGATGAGGAGGGAGAGGAATCAAAGGAACTTGATAATTTAGCTCAATGTGATATTTGTGAATTTACCTTTCGCAATGAAGAATTAAGAAACATGCACATACGTTTGGTGCATCAAAATTTTGAATGTCATTCGCAACCAAACAACAACACTTTAACACCCTCCAGTTCACCTTTAAATAATTGTCAAAATTCATGTCCAGAACATGATTTCAAATGTCATTTATGTGCTAAAACTTTTAAAATGAAAGGTTCTTTAAGAGTACATTTAAAAGTGGTTCATCTAATGGGTTTACCCTATGTTAATAATTCTCCAAAATTAACCATATGTGATCGTATACGTCATAAAGAAAATAAAACCTTAAAAACTGCGAATAACTGTAATGCAAACCCACAGTTACAAAATGAAAATGTTAATACCATTTCACCCAACAACAACTTTAAAACCACTAACAACAATAATACTCTATTTAATATACAACCCGTTAACTTTATATCCAATCTAAACTCATTACCAGTTAGCTCAAATGTCAGTGTGGTGAATTTAAATCAGTCGTTAGAATTTCCCTCCAACAACTTGGATAATTCATCTTTACCAGCTCCAAATGTTTTATTAGTTTTCAATTCTTCGGCTTCTGCGGAATTGTCACAAAATTTAAATTCAATTTCTAATAATGTCAACAATAACAACAACAATAATAACGCTACTACTGCTTTAATGCCTTCAACTACTAATACAGATAAGGATATGCCTGCAAAGATCACCTCGGCTATGATAAATGTTACCGAGAATCCTAAGATTTGGGAATGTGATGTTTGTTCGAAGGCTTTTACCACCAAATATTTCCTAAAGAAACATAAACGTCTTCATACAGGTAAATAATTAACGCGGAATTCAATTGTATCCTTTATAGGAGCCTCCTTAAGGGCCATCACATCAGTTTTTCGAGATATTGAATACTAAAGTTAGGCTAAAGCCAACTCGCAGGAAAAGTGTATTTCGCTTTACAACACAGGGTGGCATTTTGTTCTTTTTACTCTGGGTAACCCTTCCTGAGGACCCAAACCGAGATTAGATTTTAACTAAGTCTACTATGAAAATGATGTCGTAAGGGAAAGGATGCCTGAAAACTTCTATAATCATGGTTCAATGTTCGAGGGGTTTAATGTTCGAAATCTGTCTTGCTTTGTAGCGGAACTATAGGCTTTTGATAGGTTCTCCTGGTCTTGGGGCTGTGATTAAAAAATTCCGGATTTGGCCATATTGGAGACCTTATAACTTCTTCTTCCTTCTTCGAGATATAATAACCTAAAGCTTTAGAAATGTGTACTTTAATTTCCGGGTTTCTATGATCATTTATAATACGATAAATCGTTTCCTTAATATGTCGTTATTTATACCTATTTTTATAAAAACTGATCTCTAGCTCATTTATTTTAGTATGAGAAATTAATATTCTTTAATATTATTGTCTAGTTCCAACGACTATGTTTTGAATTCCGAGATCTTTCAGGACTCTCTGCTTCCTAAAACATTTTTAAAAGTAAACCATGAAGAATAATGCATTTAATTGAAACAGTTGAGACATTGAGATACTTTATTTTCCGTTATCAATATACTTCTCATTCATACAATCTACACTCGACCTAATTAAGTTTAAAAGGTTTGTAACCACTCGGAGATCCGATGGGTCCATTGTGATTCCCTTAAAAAAAAAAAACAATATTAAGAGGGAAAGATGTGAAATAGATGAAAGAGAAGATAGGCAGAGAAGGGTCCGTCACCTGAATAGCCAGTTTACTCCTCTGATAAAACCAAGAAGATCGACTAATTACACCCACGTCGTATACATTTTAGTTTTAGGGCTCTATGTTCTAGGACAGACAAACTACAAATCTCTTACTGACCCAATTACCTATGAAGGCTTCAACTGCGTAGTGAACGGTCATTATTTCTACTATAGTCCTTATATTATTCCTGTCCAATCCTAGTAATACTCTTTTACGTTTAACCTTGGCCATAATGCCTTCGAAAATCTGCAATCCACTGTGCCAAGATCGGTTGGTAGTCTTCGAACTTTATGGAGATTAGTTTATAGTAGTGACAGATAGGAGGTTTTGACGACCTCTAATATGTCTATAATCTAAAGGTGTAGATCTGACCCCTGTAAATCACGTTGTCCTGGTACCCAGCATAATCTTACTATGTATCAACCAACTAACAAATCTATTGCTCTACTGAGGCTAGTTTACATCCAGCCTAAGATGATAAACAATTCCTACGTATGATCCCGAGTTCCAAAAGTTGCTTAACCGAGTTCAAAGGGTTATCCTATAGGTGATTAAGCCGTCATATTGATTATTGTATTGTGAAAACTCTTTTCCCTCCTTTATACATATCTTTTTTCTAACTAACCATTATGACAGCATCGGTCTACTTCGTATTACGTTACCCACATCCGACCTAAGATGAAATTTAGTTTCAACTTATGGGCCGGAATCCTAAAGTTTTTAAAGTAGGACGAACGATCTTATAAAAGATTAAAACTTTGGAATGCGGCTTTTATTTTATTTTGCAGATATCAATAAGAGTGATAGGATTTTTAATATTAGGACCACGAGTATAAAAATTAGCATTGAATGAAATAAAATATTTATCAGTAACTTGTTTATAGGCCTTGTAATTTAGACTATTAAATATGCATATTGTAGGGTTCCAAAATTCCCACTATTATGACTAAGTGGAAAGGAGGAAAATATCTGAGAGTTATTCTAGAAAAAATTATTACGGTTCGTTTAATGCAACATAGTCTCTACAAATACCCATATACCAGATAATGTCAAAGATCGTGTGGCCAAAATATGATCGACTAAGATCCTCTGCAGAAGTTAACATTTCTTTAGCTTCAATAACATGACTTTTACAGTTTCTCTGTCACTTTTCGGATATTATAGCCAAACTTTCAGGAATCCCAAACCTATATGTTTATAGAACCAAATCTCGAAATGATCGAACCAGAAATTCATAGGTGTGTCACAAACCCTTGATTTGGAAACAAAATACAACTTATGTTAAAAGCATATTTTGTTTTTTGTGAAAGTGATCTTTATGGATCCAAAATCTTCAGAAAGTGACATTACTTTTTGGGTTACCTAAAGCATATTAGTCCCTTTAGCGATACTATAATAATTTCGTAGACTTAATCCCAAAATTTTATTAAATGAAAGGTAATTTTTATATTCCAGGTGAAATGCCATACACTTGTGAACTTTGTGCTCGTACTTTTACATTTCAACAATCCTATCACAAGCATTTACTTTATCACAGTGATGAGAAGCCTCATGTATGCTCCACCTGTGGTCGAGCTTTTAAGGAACTTTCAACTTTACACAATCATGAAAGGATACATAGTGGAGAAAAGCCATTTAAATGTGAAGTTTGTGGTAAGTATAGGAAATTCATATTTAAACTAAAATTTGTATTCAAACTTCCCCTTTCTTTTATAACAGGCAAAAGTTTTCGCCAACGTGTCTCTTTTTTAGTACATACCCGCATTCATACCGGTGTTATGCCCTATAAATGTGAAATCTGTCAAAAAAGTTTTCGTTACAAAGTCTCACAACGCACTCACAAGTGTCAACCATTTTCAGCAGAAGAATCTTCACCACCACCACCTAATGAGGAAAATACCATTGATCATATGTCGGAAAATTTTATTAAAGCATTTCTAGAAACTTCTGTTGCAAATCAAACCGATAATCACCTCAATCAATCACATAATTCACCTGCTAGTAATGAAATTGCTGCCATTAATGAAAAGGCGACTTCTCTAAATGAACAACAAGCTTTACTTACAAAAACTATCGATGATATTGTGGTAGAATCTTGCAATAAAATGGGTATTGGTGGTGTTAATGGATTTTCACCTCAGCAGATTATAAATGAGGGCTCAATGTCTCCATCACAGAGATTGCAAAATATGCGTTTGTATTCGCCGCAATTGGTTACACCAGATTTAAATGTGATTGAGGGAGATTTAACGCGATTTTTCTTGGAAAACTCTCAGTCAGCAAATAGTTTATTGTGAATTGTTCGTATTCTCAAAATGTATATGTTTGTGTTAGTACTTTAAGTTATTGTTTATTAAGTTCAGTGTGTTATAATAAAATAAGTGTAAATTATTAAAATAATTGAATGTTTTTAATTTTTCCATTTTTTAAACGATTTGTTTTAAACAATTCTATAACTATAGGGTTTGAGGTTAAAGGTACAACTAGAATCAGATTAGTTAATCTAAAATGCAATTTAATCGAATCCTCTTTGCTGTTTATGTGTAGTAGTTTAAACTACTAAACTAAAACAAGTATGATACCCTACACAAGTGATTAATTCAGAGATATTTTAACAATTTGTTGACAAAAAAAAGGTATTTTTAAAAAGAGGGGATATATGGGGGCGGGGGGTTAATATGGTCCTATCCTTATAAATTTTGGTAGAGGGATTTATGTCTACATTAAAGTTATTTATGCAGAATATCATCGTGATATTAGTGTTTATAAGTGAATTTTGACCATCAAGTCTTTTTCTGAAGGGGGATAGGGTCATATGTGGTCCGATCATTTCGAAAATCAGCAGTATTATTAAGACTTTTATTTTTGGAGTGGTACAAGAACATTTAACATATTTATGAGCTCAAAAGCCCTATTCGTGGGGTACGGTTGTATGGGGGCTATGCGAAATAATAGACCGATTTTTATCATTTTCAATAGTCCTTGGGTCAAATGAAGAGTATGTGCCAATTTTCATCAATTATCTTAAAAATTGCGATCTGTAGCCTGCGCACAAGGTTTACATGGACACACCGACGGACAGGCAGACGGACGGACAGACTGATATAGCTCGACTCAGAGTCATTCTGAAACGATTGGTATACGTTAAGGTGGGTGTAGGACCAATATTTTTGGGTGTTACAAACATCAGAATAAACATATAATACTCACCCCACTATAGTGGTGTAGGGTATAAAAACTATTAACTTTTGACGATAAGAGTACTTTTTGGGATTTAAAGTACTAAATTACTTTTCGATTTTTGTATCCATTGACTAACTTGACTTGACTATGTACTTGTCCTTACAGTAGTTTGTTGACAAGTTTATTACTCTATGGACTGACTAATCCATTGATCGGTCAGTTGACGAGTTTAGTGGATTTGGCTATTGATTTGTCTATGAACTATACTATGGTCTATTGACCAGTCTAATGATTACCATATGGACTAGTTTATTGCCTGACTGACCATTCTATGAACTACTTGATTGACTATTCGTTGAACTATTCTATTGACAAGTTTATAATATGATTTAGTCTATGGGACCATTCTATGGTCTAGTCAATAGAAATCGCGCACTGATATTGCTCATTTTCAATGCCAAACATAATGCACTAATAGATATAAATATCCAGCCTTCTAGCATTTCCCATTCGGATCCTATAGTGCTTTCAACAAACAGATGGAGAGCATGGCTCGATTCTAATGAGTCTAAGTATTTAGTGTACTTTTGTGGGTCTGTGATTAATATTTAGATGTTTTACAAATGAAATAACAAAATAGTTGGAATAAAAAACGCCGTTTTAGGTAAGGTAACAGACATACTTTTTAGGAAGAAACAAGTAAGCAATTTTAGTCATACTTGGGTCACATATGGGCTGCACCTCATAAATTTTGGAGGATATGTTTAGAATTGAGTTATGGACGTTCAAGTCAGTGTTAAATGATAACTGTTCATTAAGAAAATTGGGTTCGTCCTTGGGCCGGAGGTAACATGTTTACCAAATCGTATTGACTTCAACATTGAGACCTATAGTTTGATTACAAGGACTGACGGACGGACATAACGTAATCGTCTTAGAAAATTAACAAGTATTTTTTTGAGTTACAAACTAAATTAGGTATCTGAACTAACACATTATTACCCAGTCGAACCCATTAATTTTTTCAGAAAATTTACATAGGTATAAAAAAATGATTTCATGGATCAAAAATGGTTTTTAACCTAAATTTTTAACTCTAATCGTATAAATTTATTTCATTTAAAAATAACCCCTATTTTGCCAATAAACTTACTTGTTGCTACTTTAAGTACGATAATAACGGTTGTTATGAAACGCTCTAACGGTTATAAATACAAAATAATTTATAGTAACTATAGTTAACCTGTGTTATATTGATAAAACGTTTCATTTCAATACAATACAATAAAAAAATCATAAGCAAATCACTGTCAGAGAAAGTGTAAAAAAATATTTTAAAATATATTTTTCACAAGGAAAATTCCCAACAAATTTAATTGAAAAAAATGGATGCTGAAATCATTAAAAATGCTATGGAGGCCATGCACTGGAATACCAAATCCGCTATGCCCATGGCCAATAAAGAAAATCAATTGATTTTACAGACTTTAGCGGAATTAAAAGAGAAAAAGGAACAGTTAATCGAACATCAACAGGAAACGGAAGAGAGATTGGAGAAATTGCAGCAACATTCTACAAATGCTGAAGAGACCATTAATCATAATTTGGTGGGTAGAGAATATACTGAATTGTTAAAATTTTAATCAAATTTTGATATTTTCTAAGAAACTTTTGGAGGCTTTCCAATCGGAGGTAAGAACTGAGGCCCATCTACATAAAATCGCTTTACGAGAGCACTCTAAACTTAAAGAGGATCTGAAAAATGTGGGCAAAGAGTGGCAGAATTTTAAAAAATTTATTGAGACTACAGAGAGTAAGTAAAGTATAAGATGAGGCATGGAAAAACTAGTCTATAGACTAGACCATAGACTACACTATAGACTAGGCTTATAGATTCATAGTCTAGACTATTGATAAGACTATAGACTGGATTATAAACTAGACTATGGAGTAGACTATAAACTAGACTAGACTATAGACTAGACTATAGACTAGACTATAGACCAGACTATATGCTAGACTAGACTATATACTAGCCTACAGACTAGACTATATACTAGACTATATACTAGACTATAGACTAGACTATAGACTAGACTATAGACTAGACTATAGACTAGACTATAGACTATATATATATAAACTAGACTATATACTATACAATAGACTATAGGCTAGACTATAGACTAGACTATAGACTAGCCTACAGACTAGACTATAGACTAGCCTACAGACTAGACTATAGACTAGACTATAGACTAGCCTACAGACTAGACTATAGACTAGCCTACAGACTAGACTATAGACTAGACTATAGACTAGACTATAGACTAGACTATAGACTAGACTATAGACTAGACTAAAGACTAGACTATAGACTAGACTATAGACTAGACTATAGACTAGACTATAGACTAGACTATAGACTAGACTATAGACTAGACTATAGACTAGACTATAGACTAGACTATAGACTAGACTATAGACTAGACTATAGACTAGACTATAGACTAGACTATAGACTAGACTATAGACTAGACTATAGACTAGACTGTAGACTAGACTAAAGACTAGACTATGGACTAGACTAAAGACTAGACTATAGAGTAGACTATAGACTAGACTGTAGACTAGACTAAAGACTAAAGACTAGGACTATGGACTAGACTACAGACTAGACTATAGACTAGACTATAGACTAGACTATAGACTAGACTATAGACTAGACTATAGACTAGACTATAGACTAGACTATAGACTAGACTATAGACTAGACTATAGACTAGACTATAGACTGGACTATAGACTAGACTATAGACTAGACTATAGACTAGACTATAGACTAGACTATATACTAGACTATAGACTAGACTATAGATTAGACTATAGACTAGACTATAGACTAGACTATAGACTAGACTATAGACTAGACTATAGACTAGACTATAGACTAGACTATAGACTAGACTATAGACTAGACTATAGACTAGACTATAGACTAGACTATAGACTAGACTATAGACTAGACTATAGACTAGACTATAGACTAGACTATAGACTAGACTATAGACTAGACTATAGACTAGACTATAGACTAGACTATAGACTAGACTATAGACTAGACTATAGACTAGACAGTAACTAGACTATAGACTAGACTATAGACTAGACTATAGACTAGACTATAGACCTAGACTATAGACTAGACTATAGACTAGACTATAGACTAGACTATAGACTAGACTAATAGACTAGACTATATGACCTAGACTATAGACTAGACATATGGACTAGACTATAGACTAGACTATAGACTAGACTATAGACTAGACTATAGACTAGACTATAGACTAGACTATTGACTAGACTATAGACTAGACTAATAGACCTATAGCTAGGACTATAGACTAGACTATAGACTAGACTATGACTAGACTGTAGACTAGACATAGACTAGACTATGGACTAGACAAGACTAGACTATGGACTAGACTATAGAGACTAGACTATAGACTAGACTATAGACTAGACTATAGACTAGACTATAGACTAGACTATAGACTAGACTATAGACTAGACTATAGACTAGACTATAGACTAGACTATAGACTAGACTATAGACTAGACTATAGACTAGACTATAGACTAGACTATAGACTATAGACTAGACTAGACTATAGACTAGACTAGACTATAGACTAGACTATAGACTAGACTATAGACTAGACTATAGACTAGACTATAGGCTAGACTATAGACTAGACTAGACTATAGACTAGACTATAGACTAGACTTAGACTAGACTAGACTAGACTATAGACTAGACTATAGACTAGACTATAGACTAGACTATAGACTAGACTATAGACTAGACTATAGACTAGACTATAGACTAGACTATAGACTAGACTATAGACTAGACTATAGACTAGACAGTAGACTAGACTATAGACTAGACTATAGACTAGACAGTAGACTAGACTATAGACTAGACAGTAGACTAGACTATAGACTAGACTATAGACTAGACTATAGACTAGACTATAGACTAGACTATAGACTAGACTATAGACTAGACTATAGACTAGACTATACTATAGACTATACTATAGACTAGACTATAGACTAGACTATAGACTAGACTATAGACTAGACTATAGACTAGACTATAGACTAGACTATAGACTAGACTATAGACTAGACTATAGACTAGACTATAGACTAGACTATAGACTAGACTATAGACTAGACTATAGACTAGACAATAAACTAAACTATAGACTCGATTACAAACTAGACTATAGACTAGCTATAGGTACTGAATTTTCCATAAATTATACATTAAATTACAGATGAAATGTGCAAACGTAAACATAATATCGATAATCTAACCAATCGCATTAAATGGGCTAAAACGGCCTTGGTGGAATGGCGCCAAGCGATGGAGGATGGTAACAAGGGATTTCAGCTGATCGAAATGTACTATAAAGATGATCAATTAAGAGCTAAACAACAAAATTATAAACGCCTTAAGCTAAATGATGAAATTGAACGTCAACGCAAAAAGCTAATAAATATGTATGATGATCAGAAGACTCTGGAATGTAATCTAGAGTGTACGGCCAATTTGTATCGTACAGCTCATGCAGAAAGACGTCAAATGGTGGAAACCTGGAAGTTGGCAGCTCAAAAAATGTCTCAAAGAGAAAAAGATATAAGGAATAGTGAAATTGCATTAATGGAATGTCGTCTAAAAGTGGAACTGAAAGCCAAGGAATTGAAAATGCAAGATAATAAACTAAATGAAATCATAGAAAATAATAGAGAGGTGGAGGAGGCCATTGAATTGTTAAATTCAGAAACTTCTGATATGAAAGAACAAATACAAAGACTGGCTGATATGATAATGTTGAAAACTCAGGAGGTATTATTATAATATGAGAAAATGAGTTATTGTTTTAATATTTGAATACTTATAGGTGGATCTTATAACTAAAGAATTGCAAAATTTGGCCAATCGGGTACAACAACAACGTGCACAAAATCGTCGTTTGTCTAAAGAAAAATCAGATTATTTAATAGAAATAGAGCATTCTGAAGTGGTAATAGGAAAGCTAGAGGATCGTTTTAATGCCATGAATAATAAAAATTTAAATGCTCAACAAAGACTGCAAGTTTTGGAAGAATTAATGGATGTGGAGGATAAGGCACAAAGAGAAGTTAATAAGGAAACAGATCGTATAAATGGTTTAATATATCGTTCGCAACAACAATTGGTTAAATTTAAAGAAGATAGCGTTAGTCTACAGGTAAGTTTTATACAAATTTAAAAGTTTATACAGAAGTTAAAAATGATTTTTAAAACAGGTTAATAATCGTGGTTTAAATTCCAATATATTAGCAGTGTCCAAAAATAATCAACTTTTGGAAAAAGATATTAAAAAACATGTGGAAAACAATTATGAATTGGTGGGTTATAATAATCAAATGTATAAATTAAAAAAAATTTATATAAAAAATATATTGCAGTCCTTTAAAATCCTCAACTTAGAAAGACGTATAGTAATACTACAGGGAGGTGTTATAGATCCTGTGGTCGAGCAAAGAAATCAAGATTATCTAGCGGAATTAGAGGAACGTTATAACAAACTGCAGAAAAATGTGCAGGCCACACAAATGCAAAATAAAAAACTGGATGATGATATGCGGAAATTGACTTTAACCTATAACAACGATATGACCCGTTTGGATCAAGTGAACTATAAAATCAAAGAAGCTCAAGTCTATTGTGAAGGTGGTATTAAGAGGGTGAAAGAAGAAACCAGACGCAATCAAGAACTTATAGTAGAGCTAAGCATATTGAAAATGAAAGCTCATGAATTTGAAAATGAAATAAATCAATGTGAAGAAGGCACTTATAATCTGGTAAAACATCGCATGCATTTAAATCGCACCATTAAAGATCGCATGATAGAGATAAAGTCTCAAACGGATTTGCTAAATTTAAAACGTAAACATTTGCAAGAAGAATTGAGCACTTTGAGAGCCGATATAGGGGAGAGAAGAAAACATATAGAAGCAGTTAAGGCTAGATTTGAATTGACCTCTAAGCTACTGGGGGTAAATGAAGATGGTAGTCTAATAACAGCCACTCAACTTAGAGTAGAAACGGCTCAGGAAAAGCAAATGCTTTTGGATGAAGGTAATGAGTTAAATGAAAAAGTTCTGAAAGCTGAAAAGGAAATAGAAGCTTTACAGAATACTTTAGCTTTATTGAATAACTGTAATGATGCCTATCGTAAAAATGTACAAAAACAACAGGAGGGAGGTGAGTTATTCCACTCTTATAACAACAATAAATAATTTCTTCTCTAAACAACTTTCAGAGGAAGCTACTACCGAATTAAAATCTTTACAAATCAATTACTGTTCCTCCTTGAATACTTTAAGAAATTTGCGCCAAGAACTACAAGATTTAGAAATAAAAACTAATGAGTCGTATAAAGAAAAAGAGGAATTGGGTAATATCTTGCAAAAGGAAGTAAAGAAAAGGTTTGCTTATTCAAAATTCCATTTAAAATAAAGAAGTAACTTATATTTTCTTTACAACTTCTAGAAACGATAATGCTGACTTCATAGCACGTCTTAAGAAAGAGTTATTGGATCAAAGAAATAAACTAGTTCGTGCCGATAGAGAACTTAAGACCGCTCTCAAGGCTCTAAAGCAAAGAGCTATAAGTAGTGAATTTTTGGAATTATATAATCGTGATTTGGATCTTAGGGAATTAGAGAAAAGAAATTTAGATGTTTTAAATCAATTGGGTGATTTAGCTTATGCAGATGATGAATTGGGTCCGAAAATAGCTCGTCAATTATTAAATCGCGGCTTGAAGATGCCGCATATGATGCAAAAGTCTAGAAGTACAATATCGTGGCGTAGTGAGACTTCCTATGATGGCATGTCAATGAGTTCTTCAAAGGGTGAGTAGTTTGGTTTTTGTTATAGATGTAATTTGAAGTAATGAAATTAAGTAGTGATTAGGGAATGGAGACGATTTTAGATTGTTTTCAAACATTTTGTGAAAATAACTTATCTCTCTATCTATCTATAAATCTATCTATCTATCTATCTATCTATCTATCTATCTATCTATCTATCTATCTATCTATCTATCTATCTATCTATCTATCTATCTATCTATCTATCTATCTATCTATCTATCTATCTATCTATCTATCTATCTATCTATCTATCTATCTATCTATCTATCTATCTATCTATCTATCTATCTATCTATCTATCTATCTATCTATCTATCTATCTATCTATCTATCTATCTATCTATCTATCTATCTATCTATCTATCTATCTATCTATCTATCTATCTATCTATCTATCTATCTATCTATCTATCTATCTATCTATCTATCTATCTATCTATCTATCTATCTATCTATCTATCTATCTACCTATTTATCGTTAAAAACTTTACAATTTTAGTTTTTATTATTGAGAATAAACAGTGATTGTTTTGTTATTTGATTTATTTTCAGAAATGTTTACTTCTCGTTCGTCACTATCTGACGCGTCCGAAGTGAAACTTTCCTCAAACACCCGATTAAGTGTAATTTCTCTAGAATTGCCAGAGAAGAAGAAGGGCGGCAAATAGCGTAGTACAGTTTGTCAATAGTTTATTTTTTTAAGAATCAATTTTTCTCAATTAAATTTGTGTGTAAATAAAAATCATTTCATTATGTTTCATACATTTAAAGAAATACCTTGATTATACTGTCAGTTTAATCTTCGGCTTCAGAACCGCTACCAGAGGCAGTGCCACTGCCAGAACCGCTGGGTGTATTACTGCGAGAACGTGAAGGTGAACGGGAACCAGAAGCGCTGCGTGAACGAGAACGGGAGCGAGAACCGCTTTTAGAACGGGATCTTGAGCGTGATTTTGAACGAGATGAACGCGAATTAGAGCGAGAACGTGAGCCGGATTTTTGTGAGCCTGCAGGTGATGCAGAACGTGATTTGGAGGGTGATTTAGTGCCAGAACGAGAGCGAGAACCGGATCGTGAACGTGATCCAGAGGCAGAACGTGAACGAGAGCGTGAGCCAGATTTTGAACGAGAACGACTGTGTGATTTGGATTTGGAACGAGAACGCGAGCGTGAAGAGGCTCTGGAGCCACCCGAAGCAGAACCAGATCTATCCGAGCCAGAACCAGAAGCTGAACCAGAACGTGAACGAGATCTTGATTGGGACTTGGCGTGCGATTTAGATCTAGAACGTGATTTACGCTCACGTTGTGTCTGCTCTTCATCTTTACTGCCTTCATCTTGTTCTGTTTGCTGTTGTTGTGGTTGCACAGTTTGTGGTATATCATCCTCTTCCTCCTCCTCAATTTCCATTTCTTCTTCATCATCCTCATCGCCAGCAGGTTCCAATTGACGTTCACGATAACGTTGCATACGATGCTCATTAGCATCCAAGGGACGATGCTTAACAACCAATTTAGTATTGCTGGGTTGTTGACCCACCTTCATACGCCTCTTATTAAGACGCACACGTGTCTCCAGCTCATTGTAGTAGACACCATCGTGACGCATAACAAAGAAGTAGTTTTCTTCGTAGCCCTTCGAAGCCTTACTCTTAACATTCCAATTGTATTCACGAGCAATTTTATATTCATAGTCTTCGTCATCCTTGTAGAGCACTTGATCGGCAAAATCAATGCGTCTCTTTTCCAAAGTACCCTCAGTGGGCAAGAAGTAGGCGACAAATTGTTCACCACTTTCGTCCATCACACCACGAATCATAGCCTGAGACATTTCCTCCAATTGAGCGGGTACATTTTTGCCAGCTGGTGCGGGATCACTGTCGAATATAACTTGAGCACAAGGATATTTCCAGTTTTTGAAATCGGGATAGACAGGAAACATTTCCACGGGCACCACATTAGGTTTGGAGTAATGTTTGGTGATTTCGTTCTTAGAATCTTCAAATGTTTTCTCAATGGCCTTAATTTGAGCATCACGATCCAAGTATAGAGTTTCCTCACGCAACGATTTCTTGACGTTATAACCCACTTTGGCTTCAATTTGTTCCAAGTTCTGAGGTTGGAAACGTGTCTGTTCAGTGGAAATATATTCTGACTTACGCAACCAAGAAACACTGCGAGAATGCTGCTTGGAACGCACTGAATCGTGTGGTGTGTGAACATCTTCTTCCAGAAGTTTCTCATCTGCCGGATCAAGTTGTGCATAAGGATCTGCTTGATAAAGATCACGATTGATTAAATCAATGGTAACGCCCAGATCATGTTCGGTTAATACTTCATATTTGTAATTGCGTTCCAACGAAGTGGGGTTATACTGTACGAAACGGTGGCTACCGAAAGGATACTGAAGAAATTTTAAATCGAACGGTATATCGGGCAAATTATTGCCATATTTAACGCGACATATAATTTCCGATCTAAAAGTAATTAGGATTTATAAGACTAATAAGAAATTTTTATTTTTCACGCTAAAAACTTACTTTCTTTCGGTTTGTCTTGGTGGCCTTTTTTCAGTTGGAGCGGCGGCACTATTTATGGTTGGTGGCATTTTAATTTTTTATATTACACATTGAAACTTTTAGATTTTTATAGGAAATACACTTTTTTGTTGAATTTACACAATATTTGTAAGATTTTTTCACTAATTTATTAATATTACACCCGTAAAATCTTCAATTGTTAAAAAAAACGCCGACGATGTGTTTTATTTTTTGACAGTAACTAAAAGATTAGCAAAGTTGTTATTATGGTGGAAGGGCGTTTGCGGCAACAGGGTGTGTCATAGTCTGTATCAATTATTTTTGACATATAGATGGCGCCATAAGCAACATATTTTTCAATTTTATTAACCGTTTCATATTTGTTTTGTAAATAATGTAGTTTAGACTTGGTGTAAATATTAAATAAAAATGTAAACAATACGTTTCTGATTGTTTACAATTTGATTATATCGTTTGAAAATTTTATAAATTATTTTTGAAATATGTGGCAACAAGAAAAAATAAAGTAATAACTTAACTTCGTGTCTATTGTGATTAGGGTTCTATAAATCGACTTTCGAATAATCGAACAATCGACTTATTGTCTAAAAAAGTCGAAAAGTCGAAGTCAACTATTTTGTTCCAAAAAAGTCGATAACTCGACTATCGTCTGTGAAAAAAGTCGAAAAGTCGACTTTGTTAATATAAGTCGAAAAAAGTCGAAAAGTCGATAAGTCGAAAAAGGTCGATAAGTCGAAAAAAGTCGAATAAAGTCGAAAAAAGTCGAAAAGTCGACAAGTCGGAATAAGTCGAAAAAAGTCGGAAAAAGTCGAAAACTCGAAAATTGTAGAAACAAGTCAAAAATAGTCGAAAATTTTAAAAAAGTGGAAAAAAAGTAAAAAACTCTAAAATAGTCGGAAAAACTCGAAAAAAGTCAAAAAATAGTCGGAAAAAAGTCGAAAGAAGTCGAAAATAGTCAAAAAGTCGAAATAGTCGAAAAATCGAAAAAAGTCGAAGTCGGAAAAAGTCGAAAAGTCGAAAAAAGTCGAAAAGTCGACTATTTATAAAATACTTATAGTCGAAAAGTCTAAAAGTCGACTTTTAATTAAATGAAAAAAGTCGAAAAATCGACTTTTCATAAAATACAAAAAGTCGAAAAGTCGACTTTTAATTAAATGAAAAAAGTCGAAAAATCGACTTTCATTAAATACAAAAAGTCGAAAAGTCGACTTTCATGGGAAATATGGTATCCAAGTGTCAAAAGCCTCTTCCGACGAAATCCTCATGGACCCTTACTATCTATCTATCTATCTATCTATCTATCTATCTATCTATCTATCTATCTATCTATCTATCTATCTATCTATCTATCTATCTATCTATCTATCTATCTATCTATCTATCTATCTATCTATCTATCTATCTATCTATCTATCTATCTATCTATCTATCTATCTATCTATCTATCTATCTATTCTATCTATCTATCTATCTATCTATCTATCTATCTATCTATCTATCTATCTATCTATCTATCTATCTATCTATCTATCTATCTATCTATCTATCTATCTATCTATCTATCTATCTATCTATCTATCTATCTATCTATCTATCTATCTATCTATCTATCTATCTATCTATCTATCTATCTATCTATCTATCTATCTATCTATCTATCTATCTATCTATCTATCTATCTATCTATCTATCTATCTATCTATCTATCTATCTATCTATCGCTTTTCAGTTTTAGAAGTTTCTATTTTAAAAAATGTTTGTTGTAGTTTTTTTTCGATATAATTTAAGTAAATTCTTTTAAATTTTTATTTATCTTAAGTGAAATTGAATTTAAAATATCTCTCGCCCCGGGGATACTTTTTATGATTGGTCTACATCCTATTGTTTTATTTTTTATGAACTATGGGATGTACCCTACATAATTTTTTGAAGCAGTATAAGTTCAATAATGCTCTTGTGGAATTCAAAATCTATAATGAAAAAATACTAAATTTGAAGCCATCTTATCAAAAGGGTTTTACATTTTGGATCGGAGTCTAATTTTCAGAATCCATAAAATAGCTGGATTAGGGATTTCAACCATATAAACACAGATCCTAAGAAGATTTAAGAAGAATCTAAAGATTTCAAAACTTTCGAGTAGAGTTTCAAAAATATCACTTTCACCAGTTTTTCTAAACTTTTTTATTGTTTTTATTTTATTTGTTTATTTAAACAATTTTAAGTGATTTATATTTTGTTTTTGTTTTTAATTATTTTTATTGTTAAACAATTGCAAATCATAAAAAATAAACCAAAATACATTTAATAATGACGTCGTGATATTTAAAAATTTGTGTACAATTCAAAAAATAAATACTGCTACAGTCAAAATAATACAGTGATGGCCAAAAGATAAACAAATCTTAAAGATATAAAAATATTTCTCTATTTCTAAAATTAGAGACATCAGGTTGAAATAGGTTAAATATGTTCCTAATTAATAAAAATATTTTTCAATATTTTGTTAGCATTAAAACAACATTATTAATTTGCCTATTTTGTTTTGTCCTCTACTGTTTATTCGTCGATTTCTATTCTTCCGTGTATCCCTCTTACTGGAAAAAACAAATTAAAAATATTTTCTTTATATTCAATAAAATCGAAAAAGAATTTTCATAAATTAGTTTAACATTTTAAGCGAAACGGTAAAGAAATAGAAAAATCTTTATTTAAACGAAAAACAATTTCCATACAAAGGAAAATGTAACATGTAAATTAAAGGGAAGTTGTGGCTAAATATAATGAAAATGACAAGCGCCGGATATGAAACAAAAATCAAAATTAAACGGAATTAAAATTTTTTTAATTAAAAAGTGTATAATAGTGCTTTATGAAATCGAATATAGTAAAAATATTAATAATGAAATTTAAAAGAAAAAATCAATTATTTAGCGTAGTTTTAAGAAAAAAGAAAATTTGTTTAAATGGCGCAAATGTTTGAATATTTCAAGCAAAAAATTTTAAAATAAAATGAAAAGTTCTTTGGTAATTGAGTGGCTTAATCTGGAGAGTCCTGTAATAAAGGTAAGTTAAAATTTATATTTTGTATTTCTAGTTCAGTTCTAGTTCTGTTTTAGTTTTATTCTAGTTCAGTTCTAGCACAGTATTAGTTCAGTTCTAATTCTAGTTTAGCTCAGTTTTAGTTCTAGTTCTGTTCTAGTTTTGTACTAGTTCTGTTCTAGTTCTGTTCTAGTTCTGTTCTAGTTCTGTTCTAGTTCTGTCTAGTTCTGTTCTAGTTCTGTTCTAGTTCTGTTCTAGTTCTGTTCTAGTTCTGTTCTAGTTCGTTTCTAGTTCTGTTCTAGTTCTGTTCTAGTTCTGTTCTAGTTCTGTTCTAGTTCTGTTCTAGTTCTGTTCTAGTTCTGTTCTAGTTCTGTTCTAGTTCTGTTCTAGTTCTGTTCTGTTCTAGTTCTGTTCTAGTTCTGTTCTAGTTCTGTTCTAGTTCTGTTCTAGTCTGTTCTAGTTCTGTTCTAGTTCTGTTCTAGTTCTGTTCTAGTTCTGTTCTAGTTCTGTTCTAGTTCTGTTCTAGTTCTGTTCTAGTTCTGTTCTAGTTCTGTTCTAGTTCTGTTCTAGTTCTGTTCTAGTTCTGTTCTAGTTCTGTTCTAGTTCTGTTCTAGTTCTGTTCTAGTTCTGTTCTAGTTCTGTTCTAGTTCTGTTCTAGTTCTGTTCTAGTTCTGTTCTAGTTCTGTTCTAGTTCTGTTCTAGTTCTGTTCTAGTTCTGTTCTAGTTCTGTTCTAGTTCTGTTCTAGTTCTGTTCTAGTTCTGTTCTAGTTCTGTTCTAGTTCTGTTCTAGTTCTGTTCTAGTTCTGTTCTAGTTCTGTTCTAGTTCTGTTCTAGTTCTGTTCTAGTTCTGTTCTAGTTCTGTTCTAGTTCTGTTCTAGTTCTGTTCTAGTTCTGTTCTAGTTCTGTTCTAGTTCTGTTCTAGTTCTGTTCTAGTTCTGTTCTAGTTCTGTTCTAGTTCTGTTCTAGTTCTAGTTCTGTTCTTGTTCTGTTCAAGTTCTGTTCTAGTTCTGTTCTAGTTCTGTTCTAGTTCTGTTCTAGTTCTGTTCTAGTTCTGTTCTAGTTCTGTTCTAGTTCTGTTCTAGTTCTGTTCTAGTTCTGTTCTAGTTCTGTTCTAGTTCTGTTCTAGTTCTGTTCTAGTTCTGTTCTAGTTCTGTTCTAGTTCTATTCTAGTTCTATTATATTTCTATTCTAGTTTCTATTCTAGTTCTGTTCTAGTTCTGTTCTAGTATTTTGGTTCTTAAACAAATATTGGATTATAATTAAACTAATTATCGGTCATATCTTTTTCATAACGAAATATTCCCACTTTTTAAAAAATAGTATTACACATTACAAATTTAGGCACAGTAGCATTTGAAACATTTTCTATATTTAGTTAAGAAAACCATTGTCCTAAGAAGATCAAAAGATTAAATACATAAATATTTCATACAATATTCTTTTTTACATAAATTGATTGTCATTGATATTTTGTTCTCAGAAAACTGAGACAAAACAAAAAACTACAAGTCATCTTAACAAAAAAAATAAACTGTCGACTGACTTTATTTGCCAAAAATTTACTTCAAACATCTCAACGCACCTTCTTCTTTACACATCTGCAATGTACTTAATTTTACATCAGATAGACAAACACATTCAAGGAAACATTTATTAATCATAAATAATATAACAATCAATAAATAATCATATATGTATATATTCGAACATTTTTTGTGTATATTTTTATTGTAAACAATAAATAAATTTGTTAATAATAAATTAATCAAACAATAAAAATAAAACGCACAAAAAAATACCTCATCAATGTGAATTAAATGAAAAAAATTCGAGAAAAATTTCTTATAATTTATGAGAGAAAAAAAATATTGTCAATCAACACGTGAAGTTAATTTAAATATTTTTAATATTTTTTCTCTGATTTTTTAAATATTCGCACTATAGGAAAGTAATAATGAAAAAACTAATTTAAAATAATCAGTGCGAAAAGTAATAATCAGGTATTTTGATTACATTATTAACTTGATGTACGGACAACTTAATACCAGCAAAATCGGTCCATAAATAATGGAGAGCATAAATTCGAGACAATCTCTAACATTTTCTAGTTCAGTTCTAGTCTAGTTCTAGTTCAGTTCTAGTTCAGTTCTAGTTCAGTTCTAGTTCAGTTCTAGTTCAGATCTAGTCAGTTCTAGTTCAGTTCTAGTTCAGTTCTAGTTCAGTTCTAGTTCAGTTCTAGTTCAGTTCTAGTTCAGTTCTAGTTCAGTTCTAGTTCAGTTCTAGTTCAGTTCTAGTTCAGTTCTAGTTCAGTTCTAGTTCAGTTCTAGTTCAGTTCTAGTTCAGTCTAGTTCAGTTCTAGTTCAGTTCTAGTTCAGTTCTAGTTCAGTTCTAGTTCAGTTCTAGTTCAGTTCTAGTTCAGTTCAGTTCTAGTTCAGTTCTAGTTCAGTTCTAGTTCTAGTTCAGTTTCTAGTTCAGTTCTAGTTCAGTTTCTAGTTCAGTTCTAGTTCAGTTCTAGTTCAGTTCTAGTTCAGTTCTTAGTTCAGTTCTAGTTCAGTTCTAGTTCAGTTCTAGTTCAGTTCTAGTTCAGTTCTAGTTCAGTTCTAGTTCAGTTCTAGTTCAGTTCTAGTTCAGTTCTAGTTCAGTTCTAGTTCAGTTCTAGTTCAGTTCTAGTTCAAGTTCTAGTTCAGTTCTAGTTCAGTTCTAGTTCAGTTCTAGTTCAGTTCTAGTTCAGTTCTAGTTCAGTTCTAGTCAGTTCTAGTTTCAGTTCTAGTTCAGTTCTAGTTCAGTTCTAGTTCAGTTCTAGTTCAGTTCTAGTTCAGTTCTAGTTCAGTTCAGTTCAGTTCTAGTTCAGTTCTCAGTCTTCAGTTCTAGTTCAGTTTCTAGTTCAGTTCTAGTTCAGTTCTAGTTCAGTTCTAGTTCAGTTCTAGTTCAGTTCCAGTCAGTTCTAGTTCAGTTGTAGTTCAGTTCTAGTTCAGTTCTAGTTCAGTTCTAGTTCAGTTCTAGTTCAGTTCTAGATCAGTTCTAGTTCAGTTCTAGTTCAGTTCTAGTTCAGTTCTAGTTCAGTTCTAGTTCAGTTCTAGTTCAGTTCTAGTTCAGTTCTAGTTCAGTTCTAGTTCAGTTCTGTTCAGTTCTAGTTCAGTTCTAGTTTCAGTTCTAGTTCAGTTCTAGTTCAGTTCTAGTTCAGTTCTAGTTCAGTTCTAGTTCAGTTCTAGTTCAGTCTAGTTCATTCTAGTTCAGTTCTAGATGCAGTTCTAGTTCAGTTCTAGTTCAGTTCTAGTTCGAGTTCAGTTCTAGTTCAGTTCTAGTTCAGTTCTAGTTCAGTCTAGTTCAGTTCTAGTTCAGTTCTAGTTCAGTTCTAGTTTCAGTTCTAGTTCAGTTCTAGTTCAGTTTCTAGTTCAGTTCTAGGTTCAGTTCTAGTTCAGTTCTAGTTCAGTTTCTAGTTCAGTTCTAAGTTCAGTTCTAGTTCAGTTCTAGTTCAGTTCTAGTTCAGTTCTAGTTCAGTTCTAGTTCAGTTCTAGTTTTCTAGTTCAGTTCTAGTTCAGTTCTAGTTCGTTCTAGTTCAGTTCGTTCAGTTCTAGTTCAGTTCTAGTTCAGTTCTAGTTCAGTTCTAGTTCAGTTCTAGTTCAGTTCTAGTTCAGTTCTAGTTCAGTTCTAGTTCAGTTCTAGTTCAGTTCTAGTTCAGTTCTAGTTTAGTTCTAGTGCAGTTCTAGTTCAGTTCTAGTTCAGTTCTAGTACAGTTCTAGTTCAGATCTAGTTCAGTTCTAGTTTTTCTAGTTAAGTTGTAATTCAGTTCTATTGCAGTTCTAGTTCAGTTCTAGTTCAGTTCTAGTTCAGTTCTAGTTCAGTTCTAGTTCAGTTCTAGTTCAGTTCTAGTTCAGTTCTAGTTCAGTTCTAGTTCAGTTCTAGTTCAGTTCTAGTTCAGTTCTAGTTCAGTTCTAGTTCAGTTCTAGTTCAGTTCTAGTTCAGTTCTAGTTCAGTTCTAGTTCAGTTCGAGTTCAGTTCTAGTTCAGTTCTAGTTCAGTTGTAGCTCTAGTGCATTTTAAGTTCAGTTCTAGCTCTGGTGCATTTCAAGTTCAGTATTGAACTGCTGAAACAAAACTTGTCGGATGCTTGAATTATTGGAGATTTGAGTACCTAAGGAATACTTCTTCAGAAATGTTGTCATCCCCTCGAAGAATGCTAACAGGTAGGTGGCGTTATATTTTTGTAGCTAACATGAACTTGATTTTTTATGTATATTAGTAGCTCAACAGTGGATGAGATATGCATAAGGGATATACCTAGGAATGTTAAGGTTTTTATACAGTAGTTTAAACATTAAAAAAATATATAATAAAATGCAAAGATTTTGTAAGTAAACAATTGCTCAAGAAATTGGCAGACAGAATGTCATATATACTAAACAACAAAATTATATTTATGTGCCAAAAATTTATAGATCAAGTGTTGATTGACTTTAAGGGTTTTAGTTGGTATAGTATGTTTTAAATACAATTAATCAACTAGAAAGAAATGAAAAAAAACTTAAATGGATATTTAGATAGATATTTAGGCCGATAAGGAGACGATAATCATACCTACATTGCAGCAACAGATGTTAACAAACGATTTCTAGACAGAGTTAAATAAACAATCTTACAAACAAAAAGACATAAAATAGAACATCTGAATATTTCCAATAAATTCTCATGACTTTAAATTAAATTCAGAACGAAATGAAAATTTGTTGAAATCATAACAACCCCTTTTTTCAAATCCTTTCACATTTCCCTCTACTGTAAAACAACACACAAAAGAAAACATTGTTAATTTATCACCAGTTCAACTAGTGCAATTGAAATTTAATTTTATTATTTAAAATACAAATCCATAATATTGTTAAATAAAATTAACATACAATTGCAAATTGGCGTCTAATAGAAAAAAAATATTTTCGGAAAACGTTATTTTCAAATATGCGAAGTTTTAGTAGATGTTAATAATGTTGTCAATCTTTGCAGTTCTTAATAATAGTATTTGTTTATTTATTAAGTTTTGTCAAAAAATGTATGTTTATAAAAATAACTAAGTTAAATAGACTAATGAAGGAAATTTAAATAGAATTTATATGTACTGCGTGAGTTTTAAATCCATATTAATTTGTAATCAAAGTTTTAAGTACAAATATGGAAAGTTTCTGATTATAAAGTGATCAGATGACCTTGATAAATTATTTTAGGAATAGACTTTGTTTTGTCTAATAAAATATAAAAAAATTAATAAAATATAAAAAAAATAGTTTATATAAATCTATTTATC
This sequence comes from Lucilia sericata, assembly GCF_015586225.1. Lineage (NCBI taxonomy): Eukaryota > Metazoa > Arthropoda > Insecta > Diptera > Calliphoridae > Lucilia > Lucilia sericata. The sequence goes on along the minus strand of NW_023994542.1, from coordinate 78,929 downwards.
TATCTATCTATCTATCTATCTATCTATCTATCTATCTATCTATCTATCTATCTATCTATCTATCTATCTATCTATCTATCTATCTATCTATCTATCTATCTATCTATCTATCTATCTATCTATCTATCTATCTATCTATCTATCTATCTATCTATCTATCTATCTATCTATCTATCTATCTATCTATCTATCTATCTATCTATCTATCTATCTATCTATCTATCTATCTATCTATCTATCTATCTATCTATCTATCTATCTATCTATCTATCTATCTATCTATCTATCTATCTATCTATCTATCTATCTATCTATCTATCTATCTATCTATCTATCTATCTATCTATCTATCTATCTATCTATCTATCTATCTATCTATCTATCTATCTATCTATCTATCTATCTATCTATCTATCTATCTATCTATCTATCTATCTATCTATCTATCTATCTATCTATCTATCTATCTATCTATCTATCTATCTATCTATCTATCTATCTATCTATCTATCTATCTATCTATCTATCTATCTATCTATCTATCTATCTATCTATCTATCTATCTATCTATCTATCTATCTATCTATCTATCTATCTATCTATCTATCTATCTATCTATCTATCTATCTATCTATCTATCTATCTATCTATCTATCTATCTATCTATCTATCTATCTATCTATCTATCTATCTATCTATCTATCTATCTATCTATCTATCTATCTATCTATCTATCTATCTATCTATCTATCTATCTATCTATCTATCTATCTATCTATCTATCTATCTATCTATCTATCTATCTATCTATCTATCTATCTATCTATCTATCTATCTATCTATCTATCTATCTATCTATCTATCTATCTATCTATCTATCTATCTATCTATCTATCTATCTATCTATCTATCTATCTATCTATCTACCTATATCTATCTATCTGTCTATAACCTAGTCTATAGACTATTCCATGGTCCAGACTATAGACTACACCTTAGTCCAGAATATAGACTAGAGAATCTATTTTTTTATTAAATTTTATTATTTATTTGTCAACATTACATTCGCTTCACACGAGACCAGATGTCTTCTGTATACAAGTAAGTGGTAATTGCTATGAATTTTTATTGACTTAACCGGATTAAAACAAGTAAGAATTGAGTCATTGGGGGAATAATGCATTTATTAATAAAACTTAAAAAAACACTTGTCTGAAGGTTGTTGTATGCAAAATAAATAAATAAAAGAATATATAAAGAAAAAAAATATCGAATCATATTTTAAATTAATGCGGAAAAGTAGACCCTTGAAGATCTTTACAAAAAACACCGCTATAAAGTGAGAGTTTTTGAAATTAACTTCAAAAATTGCATAGCAATGACCTTATCAAATGCAATTTAGTAGGAGTGTTATGTTCGGCTGTTCCGAATTTTAAATACCCTCCATGGAAACAGTCCATGGGCTTATGTATTTTATAATTATTATCGTGTATCGATATATACTGTACTGAAAATCGGATAGCAATTTTAAAAACTAAACGTGGTCAAAACGGAAATGTTTGTTTGATTTTGGAGAATATAAAGCGATTTATTTACTAAATAATAAATAATATCATGAGAACTTGTTATTTATTGACATTTTTAATATTGACTCAACACTATATTGCAACAATAAGTTGTTGTTATTTACGCGTGTCTTAGCGTTATATTTTATTGTTGTTATGCATTCTAGTGTTTAATATGTTGTTTGTAAAAATTAAACAAAAATATTTTTTTATAAAAATTATATAAAATAATATTTTGAAAAACAAAACAAAAAAAAGTAAGAAATAAATCTACAAAAGATTTCACATTTTTTCCAAAGTAAATACTAAGCTTTTGCTACAATTATTATATATTGTTCCCCGAAAAAAACCCTCATACATAGTTTTATTTGTACTTTCAATTTGTACCTATAATAATTAATTGACAATATTTATTTAACAATAATCTGCTACATATTGTCAACCCACAAATTGTATCACATTCAGACATGGAAAACCTAAATTTTGAAATAGTATTAACTTACAACTTTTTTTGCATTACTAAACCTATTTTCCGCTAGACTGACACTGTAAACGAGATTATACTAGAATATGAACCAGACTATAGGCTAGACTATGGACTAGACTATAGACTAGACTATAGACCAGACTATAGACTAGACTATAGACTAGACTATAGACTAGACTATAGACTAGACTATAGATTAGACTATAGACTAGACTATAGACTAGACTATAGACTAGACTATAGACTAGACTATAGACTAGACTATAGACTAGACTATAGACTAGAATATAGACTAGACTATAGACTAGACTATAGACTAGACTATAGACTAGACTATAGACTAGACTATAGACTAGACTATAGACTAGACTATAGACTAGACTATAGACTAGACTATAGACTAGACTATAGACTAGACTATAGACTAGACTATAGACTAGACTATAGACTAGACTAGACTATAGACTAGACTAGACTAGACTAGACTAGACTAGACTAGACTAGACTATAGACTATAGACTATAGACTATAGACTATAGACTAGACTAGACTAGACTAGACTAGTAGACTAGACTAGACTAGACTAGACTAGACTAGACTAGACTAGACTACTAGACTAGACTATAGACTAAACTATAGACTAGACTATAGACTAGACTATAGACAAGACTATAGACTAGACTATAGACTAGACTATAGACTAAACTATAGACTAGACTATAGACTAGACTATAGACAAGACTATAGACTAGACTATAGACTAGACTAAGACTAGACTATAGACTAGACTAAGACTAGGACTATAGACTAGACTATAGACTAGACTATAGACTAGAACTATAGACTAGACTATAGACTAGACTATAGACTAGACTATAGACTAGACTATAGACTAGACTATAGACTAGACTATAGACTAGACTATAGACTAGACTATAGACTAGACTATAGACTAGACTATAGACTAGACTATAGACTAGACTATAGACTAGACTATAGACTGACTATAGACTAGACTATAGACTAGACTATAGACTAGACTATAGACTAGACTATAGACTAGACTATAGACTAGACTATAGACTAGACTATAGACTAGACTATAGACTAGACTATAGACTAGACTATAGACTAGACTATAGACTAGACTATAGACTAGACTATAGACTAGACTATAGACTAGACTATAGACTAGACTATAGACTAGACTATAGACTAGACTATAGACTAGACTATAGACTAGACTATAGACTAGACTATAGACTAGACTATAGACTAGACTATAGACTAGACTATAGACTAGACTATAGACTAGACTATAGACTAGACTATAGACTAGACTATAGACTAGACTATAGACTAGACTATAGACTAGACTATAGACTAGACTATAGACTAGACTATAGACTAGACTATAGACTAGACTATAGACTAGACTATAGACTAGACTATAGACTAGACTATAGACTAGACTATAGACTAGACTATAGACTAGACTATAGACTAGACTATAGACTAGACTATAGACTAGACTATAGACTAGACTATAGACTAGACTATAGACTAGACTATAGACTAGACTATAGACTAGACTATAGACTAGACTATAGACTAGACTATAGACTAGACTATAGACTAGACTATAGACTAGACTATAGACTAGACTATAGACTAGACTATAGACTAGACTATAGACTATACTATAGACTAAACTATAGACTAGACTATAGACTAGACTATAGACTAGACTATAGACTAGACTATAGACTAGACTATAGACTAGACTATAGAGTAGACTATAGACTAGACTATAGACTAGACTATAGACTAGACTATAGACTAGACTATAGAGTAGACTATAGACTAGACTATAGACTAGACTATAGTCTAGACTATAGACTAGACTATAGACTAGACTATAGACTAGACTATAGACTAGACTATAGACTAGACTATAGACAAGACTATAGACTAGATTATAGACTAGACTATAGACTAGTTTGAAAGTTAGAAAAAGTACCAAAAATGCCTTGTAGGTACAGCTATATTAAAAAGTACTGAAACAAGTAGAAACTACTGAATTTTCCATGTCTGATCACATTCTCCGAGAGTGTCAAAACGAAGAAGCCGTTGTAAAAAATTTTCGTGGAATTTTTGAAAAGAAAACAAATTTTTATAATAATTTTCGCAAAATATCGATTAAATCGAACGAAGCTGAAATCTTAACACCTGAATTGAAGGCGTCTTTAGTTTAAGCTTAAATCTAGTTTCAAGTGGTCGTCCTCTCGAAATTGTGCACACGTGTGAGAAGAGTAGTAAGCCTAACGAAAGAAAAAAACGTTAAATTCAAAACTTTAAAATGTGTTTAAATGTTAATAAAGGAAATTAATAAAAATTGTAACAAATATTAATAATTTGTGAAAGTGTTGAATATTAAAAGAAAATTCCTTGAATGGATAATTAATTATTTTAACAAAACTATTTATAAGGATTATATTTAAAGGATCGATTGGATATTGATTAAACGTTTTTTAAGGTGAGTTGTAATTAAAATTTAATTGAAATATTTATGAATTATAAAATATTATTTAAAAAAAATATTATTTAATTTTATCATTTAAAAACAGTTTTTACAGTAAACCTGATATTTCAATAATTATTAATTATTTTATATATTAAATATTCATTGAAAATTATTTATTTGTAAATATTTTCTTTATATAAATAATTTATTTATTAATATTTATTAAATATTATTATTAAATTATTACTAATAACTTTTATACTGATTTATAACTGATGTGTCCCGTTTAATTATTTTGACTTAAATGAAAAATATTTTTTTCACTATTTAAACAAGTGTTCTTCCGATTGTAGTTGAATCTTTTTTCCAGGTCTATTTTATAATTTTTTTTTAATTAACATAAAATTAAATTTCTATAATTAAAGCACGTGACAGAGTAATTTTAAGCTAAAACTGGTATAATTGGGTGCTTTACAAAAAATTACAATAAAAAGTTTAAAATAAAAATAGTAATTCTTTAGATCTTATTAATTATAAAATATTTTCTATAATTCTGAGAACGTAAGGCTTTTTATAGCAAAATGTACAATGTTTCAATTATAAGATAATCTAAAAGTTGAGTTATTCGGGCAATTCCCAAAAAATTTCTACAACCAGCTTGAACAAAAATCTTTTGAAATATCATTGGATTTGAGACAGCAGATGAGAGATTTCCAAAGTTAAAGTACAAATTTCGTCAAAAACTAAACATTGAACTGTCAAACAGTTTTTTGCTTGGTAACTATTTACTGTATAAAGAATATCAAATTAAAAACTTGAAAATATTTCGGTGGACTCCGTCTGGCAGCGCTGCACGTGCTACTTTAGATACAATAATGAGATAAAAAGTTTGTAGTTCTAGCTTGAATTAAACAAATTGCTACAATCAATGTGATTTCTAACGTTTGTAAGTGCAAAAGTAAAATTGTAATTAGAAATGTAATCAATGTTTGTCAATAGAAAAACAATATGGAAGTGGTGATAAAAAATCCATTTGCTCAGGATTCTAATATTGCAACTAATGCATTCGAATATCAAATGAAAAAATCTACACATTATGTTCAAGATATCCCAAATTCAAATGGAAATAAGCGCCATAAAGTTCAGGTATGTTTATGTGGTTTAATTTATTATTTCAACTATATTCTGGACTTAAGTCTATAACTGAGCTAGATCTGAACTAAACTGAACTAGAACTGAACTAGAACTAAACTAGAACTAAACTAGAACTAAAACTGAACTAAAACTGAACTAGAACTGAACTAGAACTGAACTAGAACTGAACTAGAACTGAACTAGAACTGAACTAGAACTGAACTAGAACTGAACTAGAACTGAACTAGAACTGAACTAGAACTGAACTAGAACTGAACTAGAACTGAACTAGAACTGAACTAGAACTGAATTAGAACTGAACTAGAACTGAACTAGAACTGAACTAGAACTGAACTAGAACTGAACTAGAACTGAACTAGAACTGAACTAGAACTGACTAGAACTGAACTAGAACTGAACTAGAACTGAACTAGAACTGAACTAGAACTGAACTAGAACTGAACTAGAACTGAACTAACTAGAACTGAACTAGAACTGAACTAGAACTAGAACGACTAGAACTGAACTAGAACTGAACTAGATCTGAACTAGAACTGAACTAGAACTGAACTAGAACTGAACTAGAACTGAACTAGAACTGAACTAGAACTGAACTAGAACTGAACTAGAACTGAACTAGAACTGAACTAGAACTGAACTAGAACTGAACTAGAACTGAACTAGAACTGAACTAGAACTGAACTGGATTATAGTCTGTAGTCTGGCCTATAGTCTATTCTCTGAACTATCTGAACTATAGTCTAGTCCATAGGCTGGACTATAGTCTAGTCTATAGTCTGGACTATAGTCTAGTCAATAGTCTGGACTATATAGTCTAGTCTACGGTCTATTCTCTGAACTATCTGGTAGTCTAGTCCATAGGCTGAACTATAGTCTAGTCTATAGTATGGACTATAGTCTAGTCAATAGTCTGGACTATAGTCTAGTCTATAGTCTGGACTATAGTCTAGTCTATAGTGTGAACTATAGACAGGTCTATATTTTGGAATATAGCCTGGTCTGTAATTTGGACCGTCGTTTGTATTCTGGACTATAGTCTAGTCTATAGTCTGAATTATAGTCTACTCTATAGTCTGGAATGTAGTACTCTATATCCTGTTCTATATTCTGACCTATAGTCTAATCTATAGCATGGACTATAGTGTAGTCAGTCTGGAGTACAATGATGTCTGTAGTCCGGTTTATAATCTGGACTATAATCTAGTTTATAGTCTGGACTACAGCTTAGTCTGAAGACTATAGTTTAGTCTATACTCTACACTATAGTCTTGCCTATAGTCTAGACTATACTTGTCTATAGTTTAGTCTGTAGTCTGGACTAGACTATAGTATGGACTATAGCCTGATCTAGATTACGCTCGAGTTTGAGTTATTGCTTCTATTATGAAACCTACGAACAAGTCATATAAGTATCATTTTGTTAAAAATCCATAAAGATATTAAAAAAGGCTAATCAATCAATTTCCTGGTATCTACTTGTAAGTAGTCTATTATCATTCACTGTATTCCCATTAACACCCAGTAAAAGTTTTTACCCGATTTAAAACCACATTAAACCGGTTTACAGTACATTACACTTAAGGCAGTAAGTGGTTCTGGGTATTGGTTGCTACCATTCTTTAATGTCACGGTTTTATCTCGTTTTTATTTACTTGTTTGAGTTTAATTGCAAGTAAAAACCACGTGGTTAATTCATCATTTTGTTGATAAAACATTGTTTTAACTTTATTTCCATTTTCGATAATGAGACAATATGTGTTAAATATTATAACAGCTTATGTAAAAAAGTGTAAAATTAATCATTGAAATTGTTTTAGGGTTATTAAACACTGTTAAAACAGATGTTAATAGGACTTAAAATCTATTTACTTATAGATGATAAACACATGTTGAAATAAAATAATAAAAATGTATGTATCAAATGATTATAATATTCTGGGATATAAACTAAACTATAGTCGGGACTATATTATATATCCAGACTATAGTCTGAACAATAGCCTAGACTATAGTCTGGGTTATAGCCAATATTATAGTCCGGTATATTGCCTGGATTATAGTCTGAACTATGGCCTAGATTATAGTCTAGACTATAGGTTAGATTATAAATTTGAATATAGCATACACTATATACTGGACTATCGTCTAAACTATAGTCTGTACTATAGCCAACACTATAGCCAACACTATAGCCAACACTATAGTCTGAACTATAGTCTAAACTATAGTCTGAAATATAGCATACACTATAGTATGAACTATAACATAGACTATAGTCTGGACTATATCCTAAACTATATTGTGGACTATAGCTTAGACTGTAGATCGGACTAGAGACTAGACTGTAGTCTGGACTATAGCCTATATTTAGTCTGGAATATATATAGTTTAGGCTATAGTCTAGACTGTAGCCTAGATTATAGTCTGGACTATAGCATAGACTTCAGTCTGGACTAAAAACTAGACTGTAGTCTGGACTATAGCCTAGACTATTGTCTGGAATATATAATATTTTATAGAACAGATTATAGTCTGGACTATATCCTATATATATAAGTACTATATCTTAATTTTTGGTGTAGACTTTAGCCTAGATTATAGTCTATAGTCTGGACTAAAGATTTGACTGTAGTCTGGACTATAGCCTAGAGTATAATTTGGATTATAGCTAAAACTATAGTCCGGACTATTGATAAGTATATATTCTGGACTATAACCTAGACTATGGTCCGAACTATAGCCTAGACTTTAGTCTGAACTCTAAGTTAGACTGTAGTCTGGACAATTACCTGGATTATAGTCTAAACTATAGCCTAGATTATAGTCTAAACTATAGCCCAGCTTATAGTCTTACTATAACCTAGACTAAAGACTAGACTGTAGTCTGGTCTATAACATAGTCTATACATAGGATTGTAGCCTACATATAGAGAATTCCGGGTAAACTTCTCTGCTGATGGAGAATTTTTAATTTTAGCGATTTTTTCCATGAATTTCATTATATTAATTTTAAACACTGACAACACTGTTAATGATCAATCAAATGGTATTTAATTTTTTTCGGTTAACTTTCCATATTGTTGTCATACACTGAGTGAACTAAACACTCAAATTGTGAGATATTTTGAATGTTATGGTTTTATCTAGCTAATTTTGTGTATAATTTAACCCATTAAGGGTCAATGTTTTTTAGATCGAGATGATCGTAAAGCTTTAGAACTTAAAACTTTTATTGACTGATCATATAGAGTAATAGGTTTTTTAACTTGTTCATGTAATTTATAATATGTTCACACTAATCATATCATACTTTCTGGAACATTAAGGAAGATCTATGATCCAAATTTGATAAAGTTTTCGAAAAAATATGTCTATATTTATATAAAGAAAAAATAAACTAAATGTTATTAGTTCTGGTACTGGTTTCTTGAATATATTCGATTTCGTTAAGTAAGTGTGAACGTCTAATCTTTGTCTGTTGCTACAAAATGGGTTAAAAATCACGCATAGTTTTTGCTAGATATTTGTTATGAATGGGGAAGTAAGTTGAATTTATTATGTTTATGTTAAATACAAATAAATGGCTTCAAGAAGTGGGTGTGTATGTAATATTAGGCAATTTAAATGAAGGTGCTTGGCCAAAAAACCGGCAAATGTTTGATTAAACAAGTCAAATTAAACCTGTTTTATAGAATAAACAGCAGCATTATAGTTATAAATATCAATTAAGTGATCATTGACCCTGCTAGGGTTTTGCTCTAAGCTATTAATGTCTAGCTTGAAATCGTTGATTTATTTAGAAGTATTATAGAAAATATCAAACATATATTATTATTTTTAATGGGTTAAATATGAAAACATTATTAAAAATCATGTGGTTAATGCATCATTTTGATGAAACGTTAATTTAACACATTTTCGTTCCCTTTTGATAAAATTATCAAAAACTTTATTATTAACACCTTACATACAAAAAAATGGTAAATCATTTTCAAATGCTTTAGGGCAATTAAAATAGACTAACATTAGTAAAGTTATGTTAATGCGAAATATAGATATTTTTACTTAAAAGCGTACCAGGGGGTAAAAAAAAGTACCAAACAACACGAATTTATTTTGCCCTAATTAAGAAAAGAAGTTGGTTTTGAACATCGCAGAATTTGTACAAAAATGACCCTTCAAAATCAATATACCATTTGCTAAAATTAGTTTTTTTCAGACAAATAGTTTTTGCTAGTCTGAACGTATCGTTTCAGTTAATTTCCTTTATGTGAAGTGTTCTTTTGTAGAGTGCCTTAAATTCGCATTAACTTAATGCCAATAATTTGCCTTTTTTTATTATCGTTGTGTTTTTTTTCAACTCTAAATTAATTTATTTTTATAAAATATAGTAGTTATAAAAATTTCAAAGCGTTCGGTATGGATAAAAAAAGAAATCGGTTAAAAGTCAATAGAAACACTCAAAACGAATTTATTTATTTAATATGTTAGAGTAAAAGTTCTTAAGGGATTAACGATAGTACTATATAAATAACTAGTTTTGTACTTCATTAAATGATTTTAAGTGATAATGATATTATAGAAATCGTATCGATTAATGTGAAGCACTGACGTAAAATTATTCATTAATAACACTACTATTACAAATATATAGCTGTTTATATACAAAACTAATGATTAAATCCAACACTTACAGTGTTTTGAAATCCCGTTGAGACTCCGATCTTATATAAAAGAAATCTTCATTGATTTTACTTTAAATTATAAAATTCTGGTCTGAGTCAGCGCACTTATAGATCAAAAATCTAGCTCAGTTATAGTCTTTCACTGAAAAAGTACTTTAAGTCTTCCAGTTGAAACTATTACTAGTTCTACTGAACTGAACTGAACTAGAACTGAGCTAGAACTGAACTAGAACTGAACTAGAACTGAACTAGAACTGAACTGGAACTGAACTAGAACTGAACTAGAACTGAACTAGAACTGAACTAGAACTGAACTGGAACTGAACTAGAACTGAACTAGAACTGAACTAGAACTGAACTAGAACTGAACTGGAACTGAACTAGAACTGAACTAGAACTGAACTAGATCTGAACTAGAACTGAACTAGAACTGAACTAGAACTGAACTAGAACTGAACTAGAACTGAACTAGAACTGAACTAGAACTGAACTAGAACTGAACTAGAACTGAACTAGAACTGAACTAGAATTGAACTAGAATTGAACTAGAACTGAACTAGAACTGAACTAGAACTGAACTAGTACTGAACTAGAACTGAACTAGAACTGAACTAGAACTGAACTAGAACTGAACTAGAACTGAACTAGAACTGAACTAGAACTTAACTAGAACTGAACTAGAACTGAACTAGAACTGAACTAGAACTGAACTAGAACCGAACTAGAACTGAACTCGAACTGAACTGGAACTGGACTAGAACTGAACTAGAACTGAACTAAAACTGAACTAGAACTGAACTAGAACTGAACTAGAACTGAACTAGAACTGAACTAGAACTGAACTAGAATTGAACTAGAACTGAACTAGAACTGAACTAGAACTGAACTAGAACTGAACTAGAACTGAACTAGAACTGAACTAGAACTGAACTAGAACTGAACTAGAACTGAACTAGAACTGAACTAGAACTGAACTAGAACTGAACTAGAACTGAACTAGAACTGAACTAGAACTGAACTAGAACTGAACTAGAACTGAACTAGAACTGAACTGAACTGAACTAGAACTGAACTAGAACTGAACTAGAACTGAAAAACTGAACTGAACTAGAACTGAACTAGAACTGAACTAGAACTGAACTAGAACTGAACTAGAACTGAACTAGAAACTGAACTAGAACTGAACTAGAACTGAACTAGAACTGAACTAGAACTGAACTAGAACTGAACTAGAACTGAACTAGAACTGAACTAGAACTGAACTAGAACTGAACTAGAACTGAACTAGAAACTGAACTAAACTGAACTAGAACTGAACTAGAACTGAACTAGAACTGAACTAGAACTGAACTAGAACTGAACTAGAATGAACTAGCAATGACTAGAACTGAACTAGAACTGAACTAGAACTGAACTAGAATGAACTAGAACTGAACTAGAACTGAACTAGAACTGAACTAGAAACTGAACTAGAACTGAACTAGAACTGAACTAGAACTGAACTAGAACTGAACTAGAACTGAACTAGAACTGAAACTAGAACTGAACTAGAACTGAACTAGAACTGAACTAGAACTGAACTAGAACTGAACTAGAACTGAACTAGAACTGAACTAGAACTGAACTAGAACTGAACTAGAACTGAACTAGAACTGAACTAGAACTGAACTAGAACTGAACTAGAACTGAACTAGAACTGAACTAGAACTGAACTAGAACTGAACTAGAACTGAACTAGAACTGAACTAGAACTGAACTAGAACTGAACTAGAACTGAACTAGAAACTGAACTAGAACTGAACTAGAACTGAACTAGAACTAACTGAACTAGAACTGAACTAGAACTGAACTAGAACTGAACTAGAACTGAACTAGAACTGAACTAGAACTGAACTAGAACTGAACTAGAACTGAACTAGAACTAGAACTGAACTAGAACTGAACTAGAACTGAACTAGAACTGAACTAGAACTGAAACTAGAACTGAACTAGAACTGAACTAGAACTGAACTAGAACTGAACTAGAACTGAACTAGAACTGAACTAGAACTGAACTAGAACTGAACTAGAACTGAACTAGAACTGAACTAGAACTGAACTAGAACTGAACTAGAACTGAACTAGAACTGAACTAGAACTGAACTAGAACTGACTAAACTAGAACTGAACTAGAACTGAACTAGAACTGAACTAGAACTGAACTAGAACTGAACTAGAACTGAACTAGAACTGAACTAGACTGAACTAGAACTGAACTAGAACTGAACTAGACCAACTAGAACTACTAGAACTGAACTAGAACTGAACTAGAACTGAACTAGAACTGAACTAGAACTGACTAGAACTGAAACTAGAACTGAACTAGAACTGAACTAGAACTGAACTAGAACTGAACTAGAACTGAACTAGAACTGAACTAGAACTGAACTAGAACTGAACTAGAACTGAACTAGAACTGAACTAGTACTGAACTAGAACTGAACTAGAACTGAACTAGAACTGAACTAGAACTGAACTAGAACTGAACTAGAACTGAACTAGAACTGAACTAGAACTGAACTAGAACTGAACTAGAACTGAACTAGAACTGAACTAGAACTGAACTAGAACTGAACTAGAACTGAACTAGAACTGAACTAGAACTGAACTAGAACTGAACTAGAACTGAACAGAACTGAACTAGAACTGAACTAGAACTGAACTAGAACTGAACTAGAACTGAACTAGAACTAAACTAGAACTGAACTAGAACTGAACTAGAACTGAACTAGAACTGAACTAGAACTGAACTAGAACTGAACTAGAACTGAACTAGAACTGAACTAGAACTGAACTAGAACTGAACTAGAACTGAACTAGAACTGAACTAGAACTGAACTAGAACTGAACTAGAACTGAACTAGAACTGAACTAGAACTGAACTAAAACTGACTAGAACTGAACTAGAACTGAACTAGAACTGAACTAGAACTGAACTAGAACTGAACTAGAACTGAACTAGAACTGAACTAGAACTGAACTAGAACTAAACTAGAACTGAACTAGAACTGAACTAGAACTGAACTAGAACTGAACTAGAACTGAACTAGAACTGAACTAGAACTGAACTAGAACTGAACTAGAACTGAACTAGAACTGAACTAGAACTGAACTAGAACTGAACTAGAACTGAACTAGAACTGAACTAGAACTGAACTAGAACTGAACTATAACTGAACTGAACTATAACTGAACTGAACTAGAACTGAACTATAACTGAACTGAACTGAACTAGAACTGAACTAGAACTGAACTAGAACTGAACTAGAACTGAACTAGAACTGAACTAGAACTGAACTAGAACTGAACTAGAACCGAACTAGAACTGAACTAGAACTGAACTAGAACTGAACTAGAACTGAACTAGAACTGAACTAGAACCGAACTAGAACTGAACTAGAACTGAACTAGAACTGAACTAGAACTGAACTAGAACTGAACTAGAACTGAACTAGAACTAAACTAGAACTAAACTAGAACTGAACTAGAACTGAACTAGAACTGAACTAGAACTGAACTAGAACTGAACTTGAACTGTACTAGAATCTATTGAGAGTTTTGAAAGTAAAAATTATAACAAAATGTTATTAGTTGTTCTTAAACTTACCATTAGTTTGTGAAATACTAATCTGAAAGAAAAAACAAATTGTGGAGTTAATAACTTTTGTCAATTGAGGCTTTCTAAAATATATTTATTAAATAGTTTGAAATGAAAAAATAATATTGTATTTTATTATTTTTGAGTACAAAATAAATCAGCAACAAAGTTTGTGATGTAATGCCGATAATAAAAATATAACTAACAATTAAAATTTTCCGGTGTTATAGTTAATATATAATGTTATTATACCGGGTTTGTACGGCCACAATTGATATAATTAACATTTCCAATTTGAATTTAAAATAAGATAATGATTGCTCTTTTGTAATGCTGTTGATAGGTAGATAGATAGATAGATAGATAGATAGATAGATAGATAGATAGATAGATAGATAGATAGATAGATAGATAGATAGATAGATAGATAGATAGATAGATAGATAGATAGATAGATAGATAGATAGATAGATAGATAGATAGATAGATAGATAGATAGATAGATAGATAGATAGATAGATAGATAGATAGATAGATAGATAGATAGATAGATAGATAGATAGATAGATAGATAGATAGATAGATAGATAGATAGATAGATAGATAGATAGATAGATAGATAGATAGATAGATAGATAGATAGATAGATAGATAGATAGATAGATAGATAGATAGATAGATAGATAGATAGATAGATAGATAGATAGATAGATAGATAGATAGATAGATAGATAGATAGATAGATAGATAGAGATAGAAATTAAACTCCAACATCTCCAATCTGTTACATCTTACTTAGCGAAGGATACCTTCCCCTTTTGATAGATAAATAAAACAAACCGTCATGTATTTGTACATTTTATTTTGCATTGTAAAATTTTATTGCAATAAACTTGAACTTGAATTCTTATTCAAATGAGAGAGAACAAAAAAATGGTCAAAAACCCAACAGCAACAAACTCAACCTCAAATGTAAAAAAATTTTTGGCACTTGTTAATAAGAATTACGATTTCTTATACTATACACTCACAAAAATAACATGGTAGAAACCTAGGAAATCACTAGCTATAGATCATTTTTAGATGATAGAATTTATTATTTATTCAATAATAAATTTTATTAAACATTCGGTTTTGTTTAAATTTTTTTCGGTTTTGTTGAAATACACATGTCTAGCCTTCCCTCTCAGCCCAGTTGGGGTTTTCCACTTGTGTGTAAAAAAATGTTTATGCTTAAAACAAAACAATTGTTGGATTTTTTTCTTGTTCTTTGCCTGATATTTGTTGTACTACGATTCTTAAATATTTATTTTCTCTTGATATACTCTGTAGATAGATTTTCTTCTTTGTTGAGATTGTGTTTGAATTTTTATTTGAAATTATTTCGGGATTTTTTTTGTATTAAAATTGCCAATCAACAATTTCTATTGCTAACAAAATTTTTAAAATTTATGTAAATCAAAGAAAAGTGTTTTTGAGTGTTTCTTGTACCTTGGTCGTGTTAAAAAGATTATTTTAACATTATTTTAACAAAGCGGTCGAAATTTTTATAGAGATAATATTAGAAAAAGTGTTTAAAATTGTAAAAAACGGAAATAAGTGAAGAATAATAAATGATTATGTGATCTTTTAGGAAAAAAAATCATTATTTAATAAAAAATTTAAAAAAAAATTAAGAAAAATAATGCAATTTTAAGAAAATTTAATTTAAAAAAAAAAGAAAAAAATCTTTAGTGTTAAAAGTTTATTTTTATATAAAACTAGTTAAATTTAAAAAAGAAAATTTAACAAAATGAGTGAAATATGGATGTATGGTCCGGATTATCCCGATGAGGATGATTTAACCGAGGAAGAGGATGATGAGTATTATGATGATTTTGAAATTCCTTTGCCCAGCATTAAGACTACATCTCCTTTGGATTCTCCCGACTTGGATCCATTTGAGAGAAAACCTCATAGATTGGATATAAAAATAACTTTAAAGAAAGTTGAGGTAAATATGTTTTTTTTTTTTTGATTTAGTCAAACAGTGGGTTTTATAAATTGTCCTATTGTGTGTTAAAAAAGTTGACCTTTCCTTAACTCTGTAAAAAAGTTAAAAAAGTGAAATTTAAAAAGTCGACTTTTCATATATAGCAACAAATTTAAAATCCAACTTTTCTTAAATTGCAAATAAACTAATAGAAAAAACAATTTTAAAAATAAAGTCGACTTTTCTTAAATTCCAAAAAAGTCGACTTTTTCAGAAATTACAAAAAACCGAAAAGTAAAATTTTCATAATTTACAAAAGTCCAAATGTTGACTATATAAATATAGAATCGAAAAACTAACTTAAAATTGCAAAAAAAAAAACGAAAATTCCTCTATTCATAAATGTCAAAAAACCAAAAAGTCGACTTTTGATAAATTTTAAAACAACGTAAAATCGAACTTTAATAAATTACAAAAAGGAAAAATGTCGATTTTTTATTAGGTGCAAAAATTCGACTTTCACAAATTGTTAAAACTCGATTTTCTTAAAGATAGACTTTTTAAAAATAGGAAAACTATTCGAAGACGACTTTTCTTTAAATCGAAGTCGAAAAGACGACTTTTAAAAATTGCTGGTCCACGAACGTGAAATAAACTCTTCATAAATTGCATAAAACGACCATTTCCGATTATAATAAAGACGATAATCTACATTTTATAAATTTAAAAAAAAATATATAATAACAATAAATAAATGGAAAGTCGACTTTCACAAATTGTAAAATATCTAAAACTCGAATTTTCATAAATTGCAAAATTTGGGAAATCGACAAAAAGTCGTACGAATAAATAACAAAAATTAAAGTTTTTGTAACTTTCGAAAAAACCGACTTTTCATAAAATCGACGATTTATAAATGTTAAAAAATCTATGTTTTTTTAAATTAAAAGAAATGTAAAGTCTTGTAAAAGATTTAAAAGTCGACTTTTTATAAATTGTAAAATACCGGTTGTCGACCACTGGTATAGTAAAAGGTTGAAAAGTCGACTTTCATAAATTGAAAGTTGCCTTTTTATAATTTATATGAAATAAGATTTTCATAAATTGCTAAATAACGACGGCTTAGCAAATGAAGGAAATTTAAAAATCGTTTGTTTTAAAAATAGCTAAAAAGAAGTCGACTTTCATAAATTAGAAAAAGTGTAAAAATTGAATTTTTATAAATTTCTAAATTCAAAAAGTCAATCATTAAAACATAAACATTTAAAGATAGAAAAGTCGACTTTCGTAAATTAAAAGTCGACTTTTAATAATTTTAAAGTCTTAAAATAAGATTTTATAAATTGTAACATAATAATGGCTTAGCGAATGAAAAAATTTAAAAATCGGTTTTTCAAAAGTAGCTTAAAAGAAAGTCGACTTTCATAAATGGGAAAAAGTGTAAAAATCGACTTTCTATAAATTTATCAATTCAAAAAGTCAATCATTAACACATAAACATTGAAAGATCGAAAAATCGACTCATTATAAATTAAAAGACGACTTTTTGTAATTTACATAAAGTCTTAAAATAAGATTTTTATAAATTACTAAATAACGATGACTTAGCAAATGAAAAAATAGCTAAAAAGAAAGTCGACTTTCATAAATTGGAAAAAGTCTTAAAATCGACTTTTCATAAATTGACAGAACTCAAAAAGTCCACCATTAAAACATAAACATTAAACGGTCGAAAAGTCGACTTTCATGAATTCAAAGTCAACTTTTTATAATTTGCATAAAATCGAAAATTAAGATTTTTATAATTTGCAATAAGATTTTCATAATATAAAATGTAAAAAATCGACAAATTGACTTTTTCAACATTGCAGAAAAATTGGAAAAATTCAAAAAATCGACTTTTCCTAAACTGCCTAGTTCAAAAAGTCGACAATTAAAAAAATTCCAGAAGGGCGAAAAGAGAAAAGTCGACTTTCATAAATTTGAAGTCGACTTTTTATAATTCGCAAAAATTAAAAAAAAAAAAAAAAAAAACGATTTGGCGTTACTGACTGATTCATCATCGCACAGCCCAAATCATTAAATTTTCACAGTAGATGTGTTTTTGGTTATATAGATCCACTAAAGAGGGAAATTTGTACATTTATGGGTAAAAAGGGTAAAAACGGGTAAAACAGCTTTTTTTACTTACATATCTCACCCAATATTAGTGATGATACAATAAAAATTTTTTAATGCACCTGTATCTACTCTTAAAATAAGCAGATAGGTGTCTGGTACTTTTTAAAAAATTCGTACTTTTATGGGGTGAAAATGTGTAACAAAGGTTATTTTGGTACCTTTTTAACCCCTTTATAACTTTTTAACTAATTAATATATATAACTTTTTTGTAAATATTTTGGAATATATTTCAAAATGATGAGACAACTGTTTCGTACTTTTTTAAAATTCAGTCTTTTTCAGGTGTAAAAGGGATAAAATTGTATTTTTGGTACTTTTTTTTAGCACATTAAGAAAACTTATTCGATTTATTACGTACTAACTCTATAATATTTATTGAAACAAAATATTTGCTATTTCACTGAGGAAAAAAGTACCCAAAAAGGGGAAAAACTGGAAATTCAATTTATTGAAACTCATTAAGTGAATTTTTAGAAAATTTGAAAAAATAGTTAATTTACTCACACAAAATAAGCTATTGGTATGTATATTATTTTAGAATTCGGGTACAAAGCCCTATATAGGACCATATTCGGATAAATTATTTGGTACTTTTTGAAAGCACATTTTTTGGCCGTTTTTATTTTCTATGTTCATGACCTTTTACTCAAGTAGACTAAACATTAGTCTGATTAGAACTGTATAACATATTTGTGTTAATTTAAGTTGAACCACTTACTTATATAAAAACAATAAAATTAGATACAAATTACTTTTGTAATCTCATTTTTGTTGTAATTATTCGTAAGATTAATTTTATCTCAATTTTTTCAATTGATTCCAAAAAACGTTTTACAATTTCCTATAATTTGAAACAATACAGTCAAAATAATAAGAAATAAACAATCAACTTATAATCATTCTCAACAAGCTTAAGGTAACTGTGAAATGTATAGAAGCAATATGAGCTAACTCCAAGTTTGTAATTTTTGAAATTTTTTAGAAAAGAACTATAATTCCAAAGATTTTTGGAACCTGTAAAACAAATATGTATAAAAAATGGAGATAACTGCTTTTGCTTATTTGCCTCTTATATAGTAAGCACTTATGTACATATAAATAATTATTTTGCTGCTTTAACTGAAGAAAAAAAAAGAACTTTATTCCTATTTATATTGAGAGCTGACAGGTAGTAATCCGCTTATGGCTGTTAAACGGGGAAAAATACAAAATAATACATTTTTTGTATTTATTTGTAAAGGACTTACAATCAAAAGGTAGAAAATAATAAGTTGTTTTTTATGCAAAAATAAGATTTCATTTACAACATCAAAGAAATGTGGAGAAAAAATGGAAAAATATATCAAAATATTGATGTAAGCTTTGGTAACAGAAATTAATAGGGTTATGTTAGAACAAGCGATATTTTCGAAGATAAACTTTAATTTGTATAAATAATAACTCTTTTTAGATGTAATCTCTTTAAATACTTTTAAAATCTTAAATCTTTCAAGTTCAATATCAATGTCAATATATACATAGACAAAGCATTTAAAAATGTCCACTTCCGTTTTACTAAAGATTTATGTTGAAAATCATTTTCCTTGCTATTCTCCTCCTTTTACCCCACTAATGACATTTAGATTTTCATTTTAACTTGATAAAAACAAACGCTACCATTTTAATCCTTCTTATATCCTGTTGCAACTCCTACCCCTACATGCATTGGCAATTAAACGGAAATTTATGGTGGTGTTTGTAAAATAAATCAAAAGCACACCTGTAGCCAGACAAGAGAATCTTAAATCTAAAAGAAAAACAACAAAAAGCTTTAAATGGTTTTCTTTATAATTATTCCCAATGCCAAGCTAAGAAATGCACTTTAATGTTTTGGTTTGTTGAATGCTAATCCCGGAAATCCTTTCCCAGAAACCTTCTGCAATAACAAAACCAACGTCACACAAATACGCAAAAAAAAGAGTACAACATAAAAGCTAAAGCCATTGGCTTTTGGCATACAAAAAGACATGCAAGAACAGGCACCATCAACAATTCTAATATAATGTTAAGTGGGGGCAGTAGAGAGGCCTTATGGTAGGGCCTTATTACGAACACAGACTCATAATCAGGTTTGGGAGAATACTTCATGTAATCGGATTAAGTTAAGTAATTCAGTTCCAAGTAAATTACAATTACTTGTACTTGAAATCTAGTCTATAGACTAGACTATAAACTAGACTATAGACTAGACTATAGACTAGACTATAGACTAGACTATAGACTAGACTATAGACTTGACTATAGACTAGACTGTAGACTAGACTATAGACTAGGCTATAGACTAAACTATAGACTAGACTATAGACTAGACTATAGACTAGACTATAGACTAGACTATAGTTTAGACTATAGACTAGACTATAGACTAGACTATAGACTAGACTATAGACTAGACTATAGACTAGACTATAGACTAGACTATAGACTAGACTATAGACTAGACTATAGACTAGACTATAGACTAGACTATAGACTAGACTATAGACTAGACTATAGACTAGACTATAGACTAGACTATAGACTAGACTATAGACTAGACTATAGACTAGACTATAGACTAGACTATAGACTAGACTATAGACTAGACTATAGACTAGACTATAGACTAGACTATAGACTAGACTAGACTATAGACTAGACTATAGACTAGACTACTAGACTATAGACTAGACTATAGACTAGACTATAGACTAGACTATAGACTAGACTATAGACTAGACTATAGACTAGACTATAGACTAGACTATAGACTCGACTATAGTCTAGACTATAGACTAGACTATAGACTAGACTATAGACTAGACTATAGTCTAGACTATAGACTAGACTATAGACTAGACTATAGACTAGACTATAGACTAGACTATAGACTAGACTATAGACTAGATTATAGACTAGACTATAGACTAGATTATAGACTAGACTATAGACTAGACTATAGACTAGACTATAGACTAGACTATAGACTATAGACTAGACTATAGACTAGACTATAGACTAGACTATAGACTAGACTATAGACTAGACTATAGACTAGACTATAGACTAGACTATAGACTAGACTATAGATTAGACTATAGACTAGACTATAGACTAGACTATAGACTAGACTATAGACTAGACTATAGACTAGACTATAGACTAGACTATAGACTAGACTATAGTCTAGACTAGACTATAGACTAGACTATAGACTAGACTATAGACTAGACTAGACTACTAGTCTAGACTAGACTATAGACTAGACTATAGTCTAGACTAGACTATAGACTAGACTATAGTCTAGACTAGACTATAGACTAGACTATAGACTAGACTATACTATATATTATACTATAGTCTTTGCTATAGACTATACTACATATAGACTACACTAGACAATAGACTAGACTATAGACTTGACTTTAGACTAGACTATAGGCTATATTATGTTATAGACCAGACTATATTCTAGAATATAGACTATACAGTAGCCTGGACTATATTAATTCGAATTAAAAGTATAGCGCCTGTTTAGTAAAGCCCTTAACCTTTGGGAGAGTTTGAAATACACACACAAACATGTATTGTGTAGTTATGAAGTACATATACAAGTGAGTACGTATTTATGAATGGCTTATGCAGTGACATTAACCTTTAGGAAAACATGGGAGCAAAAAGCTTTTTCAGATGGAAATGAAAAAAATATGAAACAATAACGTCAACAGCTGTTTCTGGGTAAAAGCTTTTGAAAGAGAGTACTATTTACAACAAAGAGAGTAAGTGAGCATAAACAGGTTTCCATTAACACTAGAAATGCCAGATTAACAAATGTTTGAGATAAATTAAAAGAATTTTTTTAAGAAAATTTTAAAGTTTTAAATTAAAGTAAGAAATGTTAGTTTCGATAAATTTAATGTTATTTTAATTTTTAAATTTAAGCAATTTGTTATTGTTTTTATAGTTGTTTTAAAACTTTCACTTATACTTTGGGATTTTGGCGCTAAAGTGAAAGTTTTTGTTTGAGTTTAATAACAATGAAAAGCTTTACAGGACCTTTATTTTAGCAAGCTCTTAATAATAGTTTAGTTGCCTTAAGGCTTTTAAACACAAATGTTGTCAATTCGCTTAATATACGTTATACAAATTTTTTTAAATAAATAAAATTTTTAATAGAAAAAAATTAAAAAAAAATTAATAAAATAAAATTATACAAAAAAAAAAAAAAAAAAAAAAAACAAAAAATTAACAAATTAAAAAAAAATTATTACTTAACTTTAGCTTAACTAAAGAAATAAAAATCCTTTTACTTTAATTACATTCGTGACCGGGAATTTCAGTTTTTCCGCTTTTTAGTTTTTCTTACATTTTGTTTCTGTTCTGTTAATGATAAATGTGTTCACACCATGACCATAATTAAGATAAAAAATGTGCTGTTTCCTTTTGTTTATTTTGCCTGCCTTACAACAAAACAGTGTTAAACTTCTAACAGATCCTGTAAAGCCTAAAAAGCTTCACCCTCTTAACTCCCTCGTTTTGCCATTTTGATTAAGGAAATTTGTCATGATTGAAAAATATAAATTTTATACCGACATTTTGGTGTTGTTTTTATTGAATGACATAAAAATTAAAGAAAGAGACAAGAAATAAAAAATTTCGTATTAATGCGGGTAATAAATTGGGCAAACAACAACAACAAATAAAACGGGAACAAGGCCCTTAGCAAAAACCAAAAAAAGAACAAACACCCACTTCATAAGCCAGGGTTTGCAAAATTTAAAGGAAAACGAAAGTGTGCTAATAATATAAACAAATAAAAACATAAAATAATTTATTGCAAATAAAACCATATTTTGTGTAATTATATTTAATTGTTATTATTATTATTTGTCTGTTATTGCTGTGAAAAAATATATTCTCGAGAGAGTGAGTGAAAAAAAAACACAAAACACAAAACAACGATAAAAAAGTATAATAATAAAAAAATAAAGAAAAAAACTAATAATTAAAATTAGTTATCAACGTATAAAAGTACCTAATAATTAATTATTCCCCTACACCCCATCAGTTTTTATTATGCTGATGGACAATGGCAGTAACAGCGGCAGCGTTGTTGGCTCTAGCCACAATGCTGCCGATTCTATGGGCAATTGTAGCGGTGGTGAGACTTTAAGTCGTACTACATCGGCCAAAGATCTTAATAATGATGAGGATGATGATGACGAGGAGGCGGAGGAAGAGGAGGATGAAGAAAATACTGCAACGGTAAATTTGGTTTAGAAAGTGTTATTTAAGCCAAGTTGGAATACTAGAAATAGGGGTGAAATGTCAAAGGTTAACAAATATAACGGCGACTCTACATAGGCCGGAGTGTACATTAAACTATAAACTGGACTAGATACCAAACTAAATTCAAGACTATAGAGAGATAAGTAGACTAGACTATAGACTAGACTATAGACTAGACTATAGACTAGACTATAGACCTAGACTATAGACTAGACTATAGATTAGACTATAGACTAGACTATAGACTAGACTATAGACTAGACTATAGACTAGACTATAGACTAGACTATAGACTAGACTATAGACTAGACTATAGACTAGACTATAGACTAGACTATAGACTAGACTATAGACTAGACTATAGACTAGACTATAGACTAGACTATAGACTAGACTATAGACTAGACTATAGACTAGACTATAGACTAGACTATAGACTAGACTATAGACTAGACTATAGACTAGACTATAGACTAGACTATAGACTAGACTATAGACTAGACTATAGACTAGACTATAGACTAGACTATAGACTAGACTATAGACTAGACTATAGACTAGACTATAGACTAGACTATAGACTAGACTATAGACTAGACTATAGACTAGACTATAGACTAGACTATAGACTAGACTATAGACTAGACTATAGACTAGACTATAGACTAGACTATAGACTAGACTATAGACTAGACTATAGACTAGACTATAGACTAGACTATAGACTAGACTATAGACTAGACTATAGACTAGACTATAGACTAGACTATAGACTAGACTATAGACTAGACTATAGACTAGACTATAGACTAGACTATAGACTAGACTATAGACTAGACTATAGACTAGACTAGACTAGACTAGACTAGACTATAGACTAGACTATAGACTAGACTATAGACTAGACTATAGACTAGACTATAGACTAGACTATAGACTAGACTAGACTAGACTATAGACTAGACTATAGACTAGACTATAGACTAGACTATAGACTAAGACTATAGACTAGACTATAGACTAGACTATAGACTAGACTATAGACTAGACTATAGACTAGACTATAGACTAGACTATAGACTAGACTATAGACTAGACTATAGACTAGACTATAGACTAGACTATAGACTAGACTATAGACTAGACTATAGACTAGACTATAGACTAGACTATAGACTAGACTATAGACTAGACTATAGACTAGACTATAGACTAGACT
Source organism: Lucilia sericata (assembly GCF_015586225.1). Taxonomy (NCBI): domain Eukaryota; kingdom Metazoa; phylum Arthropoda; class Insecta; order Diptera; family Calliphoridae; genus Lucilia; species Lucilia sericata. The sequence continues at coordinate 54,196 of NW_023994542.1, read as the reverse complement.
ATAGACTAGACTATAGACTAGACTATAGACTAGACTATAGACTAGACTATAGACTAGACTATAGACTAGACTATAGACTAGACTATAGACTAGACTATAGACTAGACTATAGACTAGACTATAGACTAGACTATAGACTAGACTATAGACTAGACTATAGACTAGACTATAGACTAGACTATAGACTAGACTATAGACTAGACTATAGACTAGACTATAGACTAGACTATAGACTAGACTATAGACTAGACTATAGACTAGACTAGACTAGACTAGACTAAACTATAGACGAGACCATAGTCCATATTACATATGAGACTATAGCCCAAGTCATATAGGATACCATAGTCCAGACATTTGATGAGGCTATAGTCCAGACTATAGATGAGACTAGAGTTTACACTAGAGTTTACACTATAGATGAGACTATAGGTGAAACTATAGTCCAGACTATAGTCTCACCTATAGTCCAGACGTTAAATGAGATTATAGTCCAGACAATAGATGAGACTATAGTTCAGACTGTCGATTAGACTATAGTCCAGACTATAGATGAGATTAAAGGTCTAGCCCAGACTATAGTGGACTATATAGCTATAGTCCAGACTATAGATTAGACTATAGTCGAGACGTTTGATGAGACTATAGTTCAAACTATAGTTCAGACTATAGAAGAGACTATAGGTGAGACTATAGATGAGACTGTAGGTGAGACTATAGATGAGACTATAGGTGAGACTACAGATGAGACTATAGTCCAGACTATTGATAAGACTATAGTTCAGACCTTAAATGAGACTAAAGTCCAGACTATAGGTGAGACTATATATGAGGCTACAGAGTCACCTATAGGCCAGACTATTGATGAGACTATAGTCCAGAATGTAGACGAGACTATAGCCTAGACTATAGACGAGATTATAATCCAGACTATAGAAGAGACTACAGTCCAGACTATAGAACAGACTATAGTCCGGACTATAGATAAAACTATAATCTAATCTTTAGACCCAGAGTGTAGAGTGCAAATTATAACCCATATTTTTCTCAAAATTTAAGCAAAAATAAACTATCAACAAATTAATTGCCTGATTAAATATTTAAATTGCAAAAAAATATGCCAATCACGATAATTTTTTCAATATTCCAACCCCTTGGAAAATTTTATGAAATATAGTTTTGCTAACGATGAAGTATTATTCATAATATAACAATGAATGAATGAATGAAAATGTTTAAATGTCAATTATTTGCTGTAACATTGCGTTTTTATTAATTTTATTTTTGTTGTTGTTATAGTTTTCTATTTAATTTGGTTTATTTTATTAATTTATTTATTTTTGTGTTAAATGCATGTGTCATGTGTGTGGAAGTTGATGTTTGTAATCATGATGATGATGACGTATAATTTGTTTAATAATTATTTAAGCATTTAGTTATTGTAATGTTTAATTATTTTATTTATTAGTATGTTATCTTTATTTGTATTTGTATTCTATTTAAAATTAGCTAATAATCTATAATTGTATAAAATGATAAACATGAAATGTAGAATTTTGATTAATTTCGTGATGAATATGAATATGAAATGATTTATTTTGGTAATTTGGGTTTTAATGAAGGGGAAATTTGTTTTTTTGGTTAGATTTTTAAAAATACTTAAAGATATTCATTTGAAGATTGTAACTAAATATATCAATCATTTATTGTTTTAAATAGACAGCTAAATTTTGTTTCGTTTTAGGAAATTTACAAAAAAAAAAAAAAAAAATAAATTATAAACAAAATTTTAAAATTATTTTAAAATAATGGCAGACAATTGTCAGTGGGAGTGTTTGGGAAAATAAATTGCTAATGATATTGAAAGGAAGAAGAAATTCATAGAAGTCATAACTTTTACGGATAATCTTAAGTGGACTAGTTACTAGACTATCTCCTGGTAGTCAATAAAGGGTTCATTCCTTCTAAGGTGTGAGATACTAAAGAAAATAGAAGATAATCGCTTTGATGCTGAGTCTACTTTTAGCTGCAGGATGTTAATTTCTTTTTATCCTTCAACTTTTATTGAAATTCCTCTCACAGTTTTAAAATGCTCTGGGGGAATAAAAAAAGATAATAACATCATCTGTATATATTTCATTATTATTATAATCTTATTAGTTTGTTTTTCCCAAAAAAATAAACTCCACCAACAGAAGTAGTAGATTGTTGATGTTGATTATTGGCAATTTTCCTACAAAATATTCAATATTTTCATAACAAAAATTTCCAATCTATGAGTACCTTACTCTCCCTAAAAAAAAAATTTACATAAAAATACTATTATTTCTCTTCTTTATACTAAGCAGACAAAAACCCATTATAATAATTTTGTTATAAGAAAATTTTTACATAAATAGTTAGTTACTTGAACAATCAAAAAAATACATATCTTTTAACAAATTCATGTAAATTACTTAGTTGATTTAATATTTCATAAGAGACCTTTTCCATTGTTGAAAGTAAACAACCAACAGCTACCAAAGTTAGAAAAAAAGCAGTCAATGACCTTAAATCTTATACAAAACATGAAAAAGGGAAGAAATAACAATGAAGAAGTAAAATAACCTTAAACTTAAAACGTTTTGTTCGCGTAACAAAGAAAAATTAATCGAATAATAAAGGAAGGCTTAGAAAATACCAAAAGCCTTAAGATATCCTTATTTTTTAAACACATTTTTCCAAATATCTATAGGAGTACGGGACTGTTATAAATGAAGTGAAAAGTGACATTTGAATGACAAATGTATAACCTTCAGCTATTAGAAGTGAAAGTGTGTGGAGAGCAAATCTTTGTAAAAAATTAAACAAAAACATAATTTTGATGGCAAATTTTTTTTAAATATGATAAATCGTCTTCCAAAACAACGAAAGAGGACACTTTTCTATAAGAAAACTGTCTTAAGAAGACAATTTACTAAACGAAAACTGAAGACACTTTTCTATAGGTAAACTGTGTTAAGAAAACATTTTTCTATACGAAAACTGTCTTAAGAACACACTTTTCTATACGAATAATGTCTTAATAAGAAACTTTTCTATACGAAAACTGTCTTAACAAGACACTTTTCTATATGAAAACTGTCTTAAGAAGACACTTTTCTATATGAAAAACTGTCTTAACAAGACACTTTTCTATATGAAAACTGTCTTAACAAGACACTTTACTAAACGTAAACTGTGTCTTAACAAGACACTTTTCTATACGAAAACTGTCTTAACAAGACACTTTTCTATACGAAAACTGTCTTAACAAGACACTTTTCTATACGAAAACTGTCTTAACAAGACACTTTTCTATACGAAAACTGTCTTAACAAGACACTTTTCTATACGAAAACTGTCTTAACAAGACACTTTTCTATACGAAAACTGTCTTAACAAGACACTTTTCTATACGAAAACTGTCTTAACAAGACACTTTTCTATACGAAAACTGTCTTAACAAGACACTTTTCTATACGAAAACTGTCTTAACAAGACACTTTTCTATACGAAAACTGTCTTAACAAGACACTTTTATATACGAAAACTGTCTTAACAAGACACTTTTCTATACGAAAACTGTCTTAACAAGACACTTTTCTATACGAAAACTGTCTTAACAAGACACTTTTCTATACGAAAACTGTCTTAACAAGACACTTTTCTATACGAAAACTGTCTTAACAAGACACTTTTCTATACGAAAACTGTCTTAACAAGACACTTTTCTATACGAAAACTGTCTTAACAAGACACTTTTCTATACGAAAACTGTCTTAACAAGACACTTTTCTATACGAAAACTGTCTTAACAAGACACTTTTCTATACGAAAACTGTCTTAACAAGACACTTTTCTATACGAAAACTGTCTTAACAAGACACTTTTCTATACGAAAACTGTCTTAACAAGACACTTTTCTATACGAAAACTGTCTTAACAAGACACTTTTCTATACGAAAACTGTCTTAACAAGACACTTTTCTATACGAAAACTGTCTTAACAAGACACTTTTCTATACGAAAACTGTCTTAACAAGACACTTTTCTATACGAAAACTGTCTTAACAAGACACTTTTCTATACGAAAACTGTCTTAACAAGACACTTTTCTATACGAAAACTGTCTTAACAAGACACTTTTCTATACGAAAACTGTCTTAACAAGACACTTTTCTATACGAAAACTGTCTTAACAAGACACTTTTCTATACGAAAACTGTCTTAACAAGACACTTTTCTATACGAAAACTGTCTTAACAAGACACTTTTCTATACGAAAACTGTCTTAACAAGACACTTTTCTATACGAAAACTGTCTTAACAAGACACTTTTCTATACGAAAACTGTCTTAACAAGACACTTTTCTATACGAAAACTGTCTTAACAAGACACTTTTCTATACGAAAACTGTCTTAACAAGACACTTTTCTATACGAAAACTGTCTTAACAAGACACTTTTCTATACGAAAACTGTCTTAACAAGACACTTTTCTATACGAAAACTGTCTTAACAAGACACTTTTCTATACGAAAACTGTCTTAACAAGACACTTTTCTATACGAAAACTGTCTTAACAAGACACTTTTCTATACGAAAACTGTCTTAACAAGACACTTTTCTATACGAAAACTGTCTTAACAAGACACTTTTCTATACGAAAACTGTCTTAACAAGACACTTTTCTATACGAAAACTGTCTTAACAAGACACTTTCTATACGAAAACTGTCTTAACAAGACACTTTTCTATACGAAAACTGTCTTAAGAATACACTTTTCTATACGAAAACGAAAACAAGACACTTTTCTATACGAAAACTGTCTTAACAAGACACTTTTCTATACGAAAACTGTCTTAACAAGACACTTTTCTATACGAAAACTGTCTTAAGAAGACACTTTTCTATACGAAAACTGTCTTAAGAAGACACTTTTCTATACGAAAACTGTCTTAAGAAGACACTTTTCTATACGAAAACTGTCTTAAGAAGACACTTTTCTATACGAAAACTGTCTTAAGAAGACACTTTTCTATACGAAAACTGTCTTAACAAGACACTTTTCTATACGAAAACTGTCTTAACAAGACACTTTTCTATACGAAAACTGTCTTAAGAAGACACTTTTCTATACGAAAACTGTCTTAACAAGACGCTTTTCTATACGAAAACTGTCTTAACAAGACACTTTTCTATACGAAAACTGTCTTAACAAGACACTTTTCTATACGAAAACTGTCTTAACAAGACACTTTTCTATACAAAAACATTCTTAAAAAGGCACTTTTCTATAAGAAAACTGTCTTAACAAAACATTTTTCTATACGAAAACTGTTTTAACAAGACACTTTTCTATACGAAAACTGTCTTAACAAGACACTTTTCTATACGAATACTGTCTTAACAAGACACTTTTCTATACGAAAACTGTCTTAACAAGACACTTTTCTATACGAAAACTGTCTTAACAAGACACTTTTCTATACGAAAACTGTCTTAACTTTATTTCTAAAGAAGTCACTTTTCTATTAGAAAACTGTCTTCCCAAAGAAGTCACTTTTCTATATGAAAACTATCTTCCCAAAGAAGACACTTTTCTATACGAAAACTGTCTTAACAAGACGCTTTTCTATACGAAAACTGTCTTAACAAGACACTTTTCTATACGAAAACTGTCTTAACAAGACACTTTTCTATACGAAAACTGTCTTAACAAGACACTTTTCTATACGAAAACTGTCTTAACAAGACACTTTTCTATACAAAAACATTCTTAAAAAGGCACTTTTCTATAAGAAAACTGTCTTAACAAAACATTTTTCTATACGAAAACTGTTTTAACAAGACACTTTTCTATACGAAAACTGTCTTAACAAGACACTTTTCTATACGAATACTGTCTTAACAAGACACTTTTCTATACGAAAACTGTCTTAACAAGACACTTTTCTATACGAAAACTGTCTTAACTTTATTTCTAAAGAAGTCACTTTTCTATTAGAAAACTGTCTTCCCAAAGAAGTCACTTTTCTATATGAAAACTATCTTCCCAAAGAAGACACTTTTCTATACGAAAACTGTCTTCCCAAAGAAGTCACTTTTCTATACGAAAACTTTCTTCCCAAACAAGACAGTTTTCTATACGAAAACTGCCTTCCCAATTAAGAAACTTTTCTATACGAAAACTGTCTTCCCAAAGAAGACACTTTTCTATACGAAAACTCTTAACAAGACACTTTTCTATATGAAAACTGCCTTCCTACAGAAGTCACTTTTCTATTAGAAAACTGTCCTCCCAAAGAAGAGACTTTTCTATTAGAAAACTATCATAACAATACACTTTCTATACAAAAACTGTCTTAACAAGACACTTTTCTATACCCAAACTATTCTCCCAAAGAAGACACTATTCTATACGAAAACTGTCTTTCTAAAGAAGACACTTTTCTATATGAATACTGTCTTGCTAAAGAAGATACTTTTTCTATACGAAAACTGTTTTCCCAAAGAAGACACTTTTCTATACGAAAACTGTCTTCCCAAAGAAGACACATTTCTATACGAAAACTGTCTTAACAAAACACTTTTCTATAAGAAAACAGTCTTAACAAGACACTGTTTTCCCACAGAAGACACTTTTCTATACGAAAACTGTCTTTCCCAAAGAAGACACTATTCTATACGAAAACTGTCTTCCTAAAGAAGACACTATTCTATACGAAAACTGTTCTTTCTATACGAAAAGACTTTTCTATATGAAAACTGTCTCTTCCCAAAGAAGACACTTTTCTATAAGAAAACTGTCTCTTCCCAAAGAAGACACTTTGCTATATTGAAACTGTCTTCCCAAAGGAGACACTTTTGTATACGAAAACTGTCTTCCCAAAGAAGACACTTTTCTCTACGAAAATTGTTTCCCAAAGGAGACACTTTTCTATACGAAAACTGTTCTCCCAAAGAAGAAACTTTTCTAAACGAAAACTGTCTTCATAAAGAAAACACGTTTCTATACGAAAACTGTCTTCCCAAAGAGGACACTTTTCTATACGACAGACAATATATAGTACAATTAATTTACAAAACTTTTGCAAATTAAAGATGTTATTTTTAGGCAAATTATTTTCTTAAAAAATTAATTAAAAGTTGTCTAAATTGTGGCAATTAAAAGGGATTTAAGTTTTTTTTTACTTTTTTTTTTTTGGGGGGGTTACTATAAATAGACCTAAACTGAAAAATTAAGATATAGGGACAAAAAAAGTAGGGATTATTTTAATTAAACCACATGTAGATTTAAATGAAAAATAGTATTTAAAAAAAAAAGAAACGAAAAGTAACAGCAAAAAAATGCAAATTAAGAAAAGTTTTGTAAAGAAACACAACACAGCAGACATGTTGGTTTTTGTGGAGGTGATTCAAATATTTCATGAAATTTATTAATTTAACAATTGCCCCGTTAGCAAATTCAATGTAATTGAGAGATTCAATACTGAAACTTTTTAGTGTATGAATAGGAGCTGTCTAGCAAAAACCTTATAACTTTATTAATTTATGTTCATTTAAATCCTTCTAACACAATCTATCTACCACCTTAATTTGTACTTTCTGAAAGAAAATCTCCATTAACATATTTGTTGTGTCCATAAATGAATATCCTACTAAAACGCAAATATACTTATTATGATTATATTTTCTTTGGTCTGCATAAAAACATCATCATTAAAATTAATTTTTCTCGTTTAGTTGAATGAAATCTCTTCGGTTTTTATATTTATTTTTACACACTCCAATTGGAGGCGAAAAAATTTACGATTCCATCAATTTAAATCAAATAAAATATAATTTAAGTACATCATTATCATCATACATTTGTGTATGTGTGTGTGTAATAACCACCGACGACCATCATTATCATTAAAAATAATGTATGTTTCTGTATTTGTATTTGAATTGGATTGTATTGATACGAAGAGAATACCATTACCATTTGGTTGTTTGTACCAGCAGCAGGAGTAGCAAAGATACCCGTTAGTTCTGGGGGCCATTAGATTAGTGGCAACACTTTTTACATATTTAACTAAAGAATCATAATACTCAACTAAGTTCAAAAATCAAGTAAACTACACTTCCTAAGTGTAATTAATTAAATGTTTAAACAGACTACATCTTAGATTACTTAGGCACCTAAAAGTGACAATAGACTTCAAACTAGTTATTAATAGAAACATTTATATCTCAAAATTCCTGGACTACAATTGGAGCAGTAAACAAATTTGTAACTAAAAGACAATATCCTACAAAAACTGCTGGGCTATGGTAGGAGCAGCATATGTTGATTGTACTTTTGCATGTACTTATTTAAGAGCACTTAAAATATGCCTCCTGTACTGCTACAATAATGTGATTTTATTTTTTTCAATAAACAAAAAAACTTTTGTTAGTTTTTTTTTTTGTGGTAAAATAATGTAAATAAACAAACTGCTACGTTTTGGTATGGGAGGAACAAATATTTTTTTCGAAATATAAACACTTATTTGTATACAGAAAACTGGCTAAGTATTCACTCGAAATGACATTTTTTAAGAGAGCAGCTCTTGAAAAACTATATTTCTGCAGAATACTTTCGATACGAAAACACAAGAGGCAGTTTTTTTTTTTTGAAAGACAGTGTCTTCTTTGGGAGGACACTTTTCATATAAAAATGTGTTTTCTTTGGGAGGACAGTTTTCATATAGAAATGTGTTTTCTTTAGAAAGACAGTTTTCATATAGAAAAGTGTCTTCTTGGGAAAGAAAGTTTTCGTATAGAAAATTTACTTCTTTGGGAACACAGTTTCTGCCTAAAAAAGTGTCTTCTTTGGGAAGACAGTTTTCGTATGGAAAAGTGTCTTCTTTGGGAAGACAGTTTTCGTATAGAAAAGTGTCATCTTTGGGAATAGAAAAGTGTCCTCTTTGGGAAGACAGTTTTCATATAGAAAAGTGTCTTCTTTGGGAAGACAATTTTCATATAGAAAAGTGTCTTCTTTGGGAAGACAGTTTTTATATAGAAAAGTGTCTTCTTTGGGACGACAGTCTTCGTATAGAAAAGTATCTTCTTTGGGATGACAGTTTTCGTATAGAAAAGTATCTTCTTTGAAAAGACAGTTTTCGTATAGAAAAGAATGTTCTTTGGGAAGACAGTTTCCATATAGAAAAGTATCTTCTTTGGGAAGACAGTTTTCGTATAGATAAGTGTCTTCTTTGGGAAGACAGTTTTCATATAGAAAAGTGTCTTCTTTGGGAAGACAATTTTCATATAGAAAATTGTCTTCTTTGGGAAGACAATTTTCATATAGAAAAGTGTCTTCTTTGGGAAGACAATTTTCATATAGAAAAGTGTCTTCTTTGGGAAGACAGTTTTCATATAGAAAAGTGTCTTTTTGGGATGACAGTTTTAGTATAGAAAAGTGTCTTCTTTGGAAAGACAGTTTTCGTATGGAAAAGTGTCTTCTTTGGGAAGACAGTTTTCGTATAGAAAAGTGTCTTCTTTGGGAAGACAGTTTTCGTATAGAAAAGTGTCTTCTTTGGGAAGACAATTTTCATATAGAAAAGTGTCTTCTTTGGGAAGACAGTTTTCGTATAGAAAAGTATCTTCTTTGGGAAGACAGTTTTCATATAGAAAAGTGTCTTCTATGGGAAGACAATTTTCATATAGAAAAGTGTCTTCTATGGGAAGACAATTTTCATATAGAAAAGTGTCTTCTTTGGGAAGACAATTTTCATATAGAAAAGTGTTTTCTTTGGGAAGACAGTTTTCATATAGAAAAGTGTCTTTTTTGGGATGACAGTTTTAGTATAGAAAAGTGTCTTCTTCTATGGAAAATTGTCTTCTTTGGGAAGACAGTTTTCGTATGGAAAAGTGTCTTCTTTGGGAAGACAGTTTTCGTATAAAAATTGTCTTCTTTGGGAAGACAGTTTTCGCAGAGAAAAGTGTCTTCTTTGGGATGACAGTTTTAGTATAGAAAAGTGTCTTCTTTGGAAAGACAGTTTTTGTATGGAAAATTGTCTTCTTTGGGAAGACAGTTTTCGTATGGAAAAGTGTCTTCTTTGGGAAGACAGTTTTCGTATAGAAAATTGTCTTCTTTGGGAAGACAGTTTTCGCAGAGAAAAGTGTCTTCTTTGGGAAGAGACAGGTTTCATATAGAAAAGTGTCTTCTTTGGGAAGACAGTTTTCGTATAGAAAAGTGTCTTCTTTGGGAAGACAGTTTTCGTATAGAAAAGTGTCTTCTTTGGGAAGAGACAGGTTTCATATAGAAAAGTGTCTTCTTTGGGAAGACAGTTTTCGTATGGAAAAGTGTCTTCTTTGGGAAGACAGTTTTCGTATAGAAAATTGTCTTCTTTAGGAAGAAAGTTTTTGTATAGAAAAGTGTCTTCTTTGGGAACACAGTTTTCATATAGAAAAATGTCTTCTTTGGGAAGACAGATTTCATATAGAAAAGTGTTTTCTTTTGTAATCAGTTTTCGCATTGATTTCGTATAGTATTATTAAAAAAAAACTGTTATACAAAATTTTTTTTAATTAAAACAAAGAGTGGGAGGATTGCCAAAAAATAATACCTCTTGTTTTGTAATTAATATTGTCATAGAAATACACAAACAGTCTAACAATTAAACCTTTTGCTTGACCCCTAATACAACAAAAGTGAAGCAGACAAAACTCCTCCCAAATCATTCAATTGTTTAATAAATCAGAAAAAAAAAATCCTCCCTTTTTTCCTATGAATAAATTGGTATATTAAAAAAAAAAAGGTTTTTTAGAAAATTTCCTAAATTGTTTATTAAATTAATGATTAAGTTTTGAAGGGTCATTGGAATTGAAAAGGGAACAAACAATGAAACAGTTTATGATCATTTAGAATTTTTGGAATTGCTGTCATTTGGAAATAGGTTTAGCTAATTAGTTAAAGGAATATTGTTTTAATTTGTAAAGAATTTAATCTATAAAGAAATATTTATTTAACATTAATAAGAGAAAAAAGATTAATAATGAAATTTAAAATTATGAAATTAAATAACAAACCTTTTTTTCTTAGAAATTCTGTCTTACAAATTTGTTTAGCCAACAATCTTTACAATTTTGTTTTGAGTTTTTTTTTCTCTCGTAAAGCAATATTTAGGGTTATTTCATCAGAATTTAAAAATTCTGATGCAAGACAGTTGTTGTATAGAAAAGTGTCTGCTTTGAGATGACAGCTTCATTTGGAAGACAGCTCTGTATAGAAAAGTGTCTTCGTTTGGAAGGCAGTTTTCATAAAGAAAAGTGTCTTATGGAAGGAAGTCTCTTTTTCTTTGTGATTTTTCTATACGAAAAATGTCTTCTTTGGAAAAACAGTTTTCGTATAAAAAGTGTCTTCTTTGGGAAGACAGTTTTCGTATAGAAAAGTGGGAAGACAGTTCTCGTATAGAAAAGTGTCTTCTTTGGGAAGACAGTTTTCATATAGAAAAGTGTCTTCTTTGGGAAGACAGTTTTCGTATAGAAAAGTGTTTTCTTTGGGAAGACAGTTTTCGTATAGAAAAGTGTTTTCTTTGGGAAGACAGTTTTCGTATAGAAAAGTGTCTTCTATGAGAAGACAGTTTTCGTAAGGTGTCTTCTTTGGGAAGACAGTTTTCGTATAGAAAAATGTCTTCTTTGGTTAAACAGTTTTCGTATAGAAAAGTGTCTTCTTTGGGAAGACAGTTTTCGTATAGAAAAGTGTCTTCTTTGGGAAGACAGTTTTCGTATAGAAAAGTGTCTTCTTTGGGAAGACAGTTTTCTTATAGAAAAGTGTCTTCTCAAAGAAGACACCTTTCCTATAGAAAAGTGTCTTCTTTGAGAAGACAGTTTTCGTATAGAAAAATGTCTTCTTTGGTTAAACAGTTTTCGTATAGAAAAGTGTCTTCTTTGGGAAGACAGTTTTCGTATAGAAAAGTGTCTTCTATGAGAAGACAGTTTTCGTAAAGTGTCTTCTTTGGGAAGACAGTTTTCGTATAGAAAAGTGTCTTCTCAAAGAAGACACCTTTCTTATAGAAAAGTGTCTTTTTTGGGATGACAGTTTTAGTATAGAAAATTGTCTTCTTTGGGAAGACAGTTTTCGTATAAAAAAGTGTCTTCTTTGGGAAGACAGTTTTCGTTTAGAAAATTGCCTTCTTATGGAAGACAGTTTTCGTATAGAAAAGTGTCTTCTTTCGGAAGACAGTTTTCGTATATTAAAGTGTCTTCTTTGGGAAGACAGTTTTCGTATAGAAAAGTGTCTTCTTTGGGAAGACAGTTTTCGTATAGAAAAGTGTCTTCTTTGGGAAGACAGTTTTCGTATAGAAAAGTGTCTTCTTTGGGAAGACAGTTTTCGTAAAGAAAAGTGTCTTCTTTGGGAAGACAGTTTTCGTATAGAAAAGTGTCTTCTTTGGGAAGACAGTTTTCGTATAGAAAAGTGTCTTCTTTGGGAAGACAGTTTTCGTATAGAAAAGTGTCTTCTTTGGGAAGACAGTTTTCGTATAGAAAAGTGTCTTCTTTGGGAAGACAGTTTTCGTTTAGAAAATTACCTTCTTATGGAAGACAGTTTTCGTATAGAAAAGTGTCTTCTTTGGGAAAACAGTTTTCGTATAGAAAAGTTTCTTTTTTGGGAAGACAGTTTTCGTATAGAAAAGCGTCTTTTTTGGGAAGACAGTTTTCGTATAGATAAGTCTTCTTGGGGAAGACAGTTTTCGTATAGAAAAGTGTCTTCTTTAGGAAGACAGTTTTCGTGTAGAAAAGACAGTTTTCGAATTTTCTAATATATTTATTATTGATCTCTTTTTACAAGTCATAGTAAAATTTTTCTAATTTTTGTTCTTCTTTTATTTTTAGGTAAGTGTTACAAAACTAAATTCAGGACAATAATGAATGAGTCATAAGGAATTACTTATTTAACACCAAAATTTGTAAACGTTCCTGGTGAGTAGTCGTCTCCGATGTTATAAAGGGATTAAATCTTACTGAAGATATACTGACGCTTTAGTAAGGAATAGTATTTATATTATAATCTTTGTCTAATACTTTATAAAGAAAGTTTTTAAAGGGTTAGTTCTATATTTTCAACTTTATGACAGTTAAAGCTGTTAAATAACAGAACTCTAAAGAAATTTTAAATTAAATTTCTCATTTAAAAACCCCTTATAATAAAGTTAACAATAAAATTTAAGACAGTTTAATCTTGATGTTTATTTGATAAAGATATTAAACTAGTAATTTGCACGATTTGCTTTCAAAACTAATTTAACCGAAAAACAAGCGAATAACAATTGACACTAATGAGACAGACAGGGTTACAGATAACAAACCGAACAAACAAAAACACCACTGCTGATGAAAGAAAATAACAAAAATGACAACAATAATATCAACATTTCAATCTTCTTTCCCGAAATAGAAGTTTGTATGTCAAAAACAAAAATAAACAATTTACCAACTAAACGTACATATTTACATGTTTGACAGACAAACATTGTTCGTCTAATAAAAAGAAAAATAACATTTAAAGGCATCATCAGTTACAGATATGGACTGAAAAAAAAAAACAAAGGAGTTTTTTCTGTCTATTCTATTTAAGAATGGAAAGTTTTTGTTAACGTGTTAGGGATACTCATTGTACGCTACGTTGGGCAATAATTTATTTAAGTAGCAAAACAAAATATCTAAAAATTATACGAAAATTTTCAACTCCAAAGTAGCGTATTTCATATTCGCTTGCACTCCCTAAGTTTCCTGATTTTAATAAACTACAAGCTGTGAAAGTTACACTTTTGTGTCTTCTAACATTTGTGGAAAACTTTGACATCATGTAGCTTATGTGTTCTTACAACAAAATGTGTATCACTTTAATCGAAAGAGAAAACTTAAAGGAAATACTGAAGTGGAAATGGTAAAGAGATGCCAAAGAGGTAAAGTGTTAAAAAGAAAATAATCTTTTGCATAAACCAGTAAATCTAGTATTAAAGTTAGTTTCCAAACAACAACAACAACAACAATAGCAACTTATTCTCACACTCACGCTAACACAAACCAAACTAAAACTAGTATTATAAAGTTATTCTAAGGATTTGATTTGAAAAAAAAATGGTCACACTGAGCGTATGATTAATAAATAATTCCATTGAGTTCGATAACACTTATACGCTTTGATGTATGAGATTTTTGGTTATTGAAATTAATTATGATCAAGAGATGAAAAATTAAAGAAACACAGACAGATGTTTATTTAGAAGAAGGTCTCATATAAATAAAAACTGTTATATTTCTATTTTTCATATAAAAAACTGTTATACACAAAGTTTTGTATAGAAAACATATTTTTTATAGAAAAAACTTTTAAACACAAACTTTTCTATAGAAAAAACTGTTATACACAAATTTTTCTACAGTAGAAACTGTAATACACAGATTTTTTATAGATAAAACTGTTACACACGGATATTTCTAAATAAGAAACTGTTATACACAAATTTTTCTATAGAAAAAACTGTTATACACAGATTTTTCAATAGAATAATTGTTATACACAAATTTTTCTATAGAAGAAACTGTTATACACAAATTTTTTTATAGAAGAAACTGTTATACATAGAATTTTATATTGAAAGTAACTTTTATACACAAATTTTTCTACAGAAAAACTGTTATACACAGATATTTTAATAGAAAAAACTCTTATATATAGAATTTACTATTGAAAATAACTGTAATACACAAATTTTTCTATAGAAAAACTGTTATACACAGAGTTTTAATAGAAAACACTGTAATACACAAATTTTTCCATAGAAAAAACTGTTATACATGGATTTTTCAATAGAAAACAGTGTTATACATAGAATTTTCTATTAAAAATAACTGTTATGCATGTATAGAAGTAACTGTTATACACAAATTTTTCAATAGAAAACACTGCTATACATACATAGAGTTTTCAAATTAAAATAACTGTTATACACAGATTTTTTAATAGAAAACACTGTTATATATAGAATTTTCTAATGAAAATAACTGTTATATAAAAATGTTTCTATACAAAACTGTTAGACATATGTACATATATTTAATAAAATATTTTTTTGGAAGACCGTTTTCGTATAGAAAAGTGTCTTCTTTGGGAAGACAGATTTCGTATAGAAAAGTGTCTTCTTTGAGAAGACAGATTTCGTATAGAAAAGTGTGTTTTTTGGAAAATAGTTTTTATATAGAAAAGCGTTTTCTTTAGGAAGACAGTTTTCCTATAGAAAAGTGTCTTCCTTGGGAAGACAGTTTTTGTATAGAAAAGTGTCTGTTATACAGACAGCAGTTATACTCATATTTTTTTCTATACAAGGAACTGTTATATACACATAAAGAATTTTTTAAACATATTTTGCTATAAAGTGCAGTCGTTTTTGAAGAAAAAACTGTTATAAACATTTTTTTCAGGAAATTTTGTGTATAACAGTTTTTATAGAAAAATTTGTGTATAACAGTTTTAGAAAAAATTGTGTATAACAGTTTTAGAAAAATTTGTGTATAACAGTTTTAGAAAAATTTGTGTATAACAGTTTTTTCTATAGAAACTTTGATGACGTGTATAACACGTTTTTTTAATTACTCAAAAAACATTAATGTCCTGAATGGCTCCTTGCCATTATAACTTTATCTTAAAGAGCAATTGAAAAACATTTGTTTATTTGTAAAAACAACTATAAAAAGTTACTTGACATTACAACAAAAAGAAAAAATGTTCCCTTGACGTTTGAAATTTTTGATACGCCACATAAAATTCAACACTCATAAAACAAAAAATCGTGTTAAAAAAATTTTAAAAAAACTTTGAAATAAATGTTAAAAAAGTTTTTTTTTTACAGAAGCTTTTAAAGAAAACTGGGAGAAATGTGGTGAAGTCATCAAATATTTTCTCTTTAAGAACATTATTAAATAATTTAACAGAAGTAGAAGTTGTTTTTTTCTTTTCAAATTTAAGTTTATTGTTTCAGTATCTCTAGTTTATCTAGTTCATTATTTTGTGTTTATTAAATTTCATTTAGTTCTTTTTTTCAGATAATTGATGAATTAACCTTCTCTAGCAGCAACTAATATTTAACATTTCTTTAGGGGTTTGTGTTTGTTTACTTTTTTCTTTCCTTCCATGTAATTCCTTTCATTTTTTGTTTTCCTTATGGTTTTGTTCTCCTAGTCATTATTTAAGCATGAATGGTTTTGTTAAATGTGTTATAAATACTATTATTATTTAAGTATTATAACAAATATGTATGTTGAAGGTTAGTAAGAAAAAAAGAGCAAAACTCTTCATATAATACATATATTAACCTTCAAAATTCCATAGGGGTCTTAACACTTAATTGGTTTGGTAGTCATGACATTTAGTTTTCTCCTTTAGATTCTTTCACTAATATTTAACTTTACTTCCTGTTTAGATTTTTAACCCTTTTTTCTTGTTTAGTGTTTAATTCTTTGTGTTTTTCTTGCTTTATTTTTAATGAATGAAAACTTTTGCCATAAAACTGCTAAAGGCAGCTTAACCTTGAGGTGTAAAAAGGTACCAGTCAATCTATTCATCCGTATTCTAAACAAAAAGTTTTTTTTTACAAATTATGTTTGCTTTAAGTTTTTCCCCACGCTCTTGCTAAAATAGTTATCGATAAAACTAATTTAGCATTTAAAATAGTTTATATAATGAGAAAACTTAATAAAATGTCAATTTAAGGAAATGCATGCCCTGGTTGTAAAATTTCAATAAAAAAAGTTTGAACAACTTAAGTTAGATATAAAAAAATATTAAGGGTTTTCATATAAACGCTTAAGTTTCCCATTTGTGCAAGTGTTCAAGTTTATTCGACTTGTTTCATGAAATCCCTGTTAAAATTCTGTTCAATTACAATATTTGTAAACATTTAAAAACTATGTCAAACGAAAGTAAAAAATTAATTATTTAAACAAAAAAGTATGAAAAATACATTTAAAATGTGAATATTCAAGTGCTTAAGTTAAAAAGTGGTCAATACAGAGCGGTTTTATTAAATGCGAAATGAGTTTGCTCAAGTTTGCCAGTCTAAATAGTCGCTCAAACTTATAAGGGTTATGCAAATCAATTGTCATACAATTCAATTGCGAGAATGGAAACATGCACAGGTTGCACAGTTTACGAGGGTTTTGAACGTTTAAATGAAAACCCTTATTATTTGTTTCTTTTCTTTCTTATAATAAATAAAATGGAAATAAAGTTAAAAAAATTGTTAACATGAAAGTATTAAACAACTAATCAAATTCCCTGAAAAAAACTTGGCAATAACTTGTATTTATGCGACAACTTAAGTCGATAGTCCATAGTCTATATAGTCTATAGTCTAGTCCAAAGTCCAGTCTATAGTCTAGTCTAAAGTCTAGTCTATAGTCTAGTCTATAGTCTAGTCTATAGTCTAGTCTATAGTCTAGTCTATAGTCTAGTCTATAGTCTAGTTTATAGTCTAGTCTATAGTCTAGTCTATAGTCTAGTCTATAGTCTAGTCTCTAGTCTAGTCTATAGTCTAGTCTATAGTCTAGTCTATAGTCTAGTCTATAGTCTAGTCTATAGTCTAGTCTATAGTCTAGTCTATAGTCTAGTCTATAGTCTAGTCTATAGTCTAGTCTATAGTCTAGTCTAAAGTCTAGTCTATAGTCTAGTCTATAGTCTAGTCTATAGTCTAGTCTATAGTCTAGTCTATAGTCTAGTCTATTGTCTAGTCTATAGTCTAGTCTATAGTCTAATCTATAGTCTAGCCTATAGTCTAGTCTATAGTCTAGTCTATAGTCTAGTCTATAGTCCAGTCTATAGTCTAATCTATAGTCTAGTCTATAGTCTAGTCTATAGTCCAGTCTATAGTCTAATCTATAGTCTAGTCTATAGTCTAGTCTATAGTCTAGTCTATAGTCTAGTCTATAGTCTAGTCTATAGTCTAGTCTATAGTCTAGTCTATAGTCTATTCTATAGTCTAGTCTATAGTCTAGTCTATAGTCTAGTTTATAGTCTAGTCTATAGTCTAGTCTATAGTCTAGTCTATAGTCTAGTCTATAGTCTAGTCTATAGTCTAGTCTATAGACTAGTCTATAGTCTAGTCTATAGTCTAGTCTATAGACTAGTCTATAGTCTAGTCTATAGTCTAGTCTATAGTCTAGTCTATAGTCTAGTCTATAGTCTAGTCTATAGTCTAGTCTATAGTCTAGCCTATAGTCTAGTCTATAGTCTAGTCTATAGTCTAGCCTATAGTCTAGTCTATAGTCTAGTCTATAGTCTAGTCTATAGTCTAGTCTATAGTCTAGTCTATAGTATAGTCTATAGTCTAGTCTATAGTATAGTCTATAGTCTAGTCTATAGTCTAGTCTATAGTCTAGTCTATAGTCTAGTCTATAGTCTAGTCTATAGTCTAGTCTATAGTCTAGTCTATAGTCTAGTCTATAGTCTAGTCTATAGTCTAGTCTATAGTCTAGTCTATAGTCTAGTCTATAGTCTAGTCTATAGTCTAGTCTATAGTCTAGTCTATAGTCTAGTCTATAGTCTAGTCTATAGTCTAGTCTATAGTCTAGTCTATAGTCTAGTCTATAGTCTAGTCTATAGTCTAGTCTATAGTCTAGTCTATAGTCTAGTCTATAGTCTAGTCTATAGTCTATAGTCTAGTCTATAGTCTAGTCTATAGTCTAGTCTATAGTCTAGTCTATAGTCTAGTCTCTAGTCTAGTCTATAGTCTAGTCTATAGTCTAGTCTATAGTCTAGTCTATAGTCTAGTCTATAGTCTAGTCTATAGTCTAGTCTATAGACTATAGTCTAGTCTATAGTCTAGTCTATATTCTAGTCTATATAGCCTAGTCTAGTCTCTAGTCTAGTCTATAGTCTAGTCTATAGTCTAGTCTATAGTCTAGTCTATAGTCTAGTCTATAGTCTAGTCTAGTCTAGTCTAGTCTATAGTCTAGTCTATAGTCTAGTCTATAGTCTAGTCTATAGTCTAGTCTATAGTCTAGTCTATAGTCTAGTCTATAGTCTAGTCTATAGTCTAGTCTATAGTCTAGTCTATAGTCTAGTCTATAGTCTAGTCTATAGTCTAGTCTATAGTCTAGTCTATAGTCTAGTCTATAGTCTAGTCTATAGTCTAGTCTATAGTCTAGTCTATAGTCTCGTCTATAGTCTAGTCTATAGTCTAGTCTATAGTCTAGTCTATAGTCTAGGTCTATAGTCTAGTCTATAGTCTAGTCTATAGTCTAGTCTATAGTCTAGTCTATAGTCTAGTCTATAGTCTAGTCTATGTCTAGTCTATAGTCTAGTCTATAGTCTAGTCTATAGTCTAGTCTATAGTCTAGTCTATAGTCTAGTCTATAGTCTAGTCTATAGTCTAGTCTATAGTCTAGTCTATAGTCTAGTCTATAGTCTAGTCTATAGTCTAGTCTATAGTCTAGTCTATAGTCTAGTCTATAGTCTAGTCTATAGTCTAGTCTATAGTCTAGTCTATAGTCTAGTCTATAGTCTAGTCTATAGTCTAGTCTATAGTCTAGTCTATAGTCTAGTCTATAGTCTAGTCTATAGTCTAGTCTATAGTCTAGTCTATAGTCTAGTCTATAGTCTAGTCTATAGTCTAGTCTATAGTCTAGTCTATAGTCTAGTCTATAGTCTAGTCTATAGTCTAGTCTATAGTCTAGTCTATAGTCTAGTCTATAGTCTAGTCTATAGTCTAGTCTATAGTCTAGTCTATAGTCTAGTCTATAGTCTAGTCTATAGTCTAGTCTATAGTCTAGTCTATAGTCTAGTCTATAGTTTAGTCTATAGTCTAGTCTATAGTCTAGTCTATAGTTTAGTCTATAGTCTAGTCTATAGTCTAGTCTATAGTCTAGTCTATAGTCTAGTCTATAGTCTAGTCTATAGTCTAGTCTATAGTCTAGTCTATAGTCTAGTCTATAGTCTAGTCTATAGTCTTAGTCTAGTTATAGTCTATAGTCTAGTCTATAGTTAGTCTATAGTCTAGTCTATAGTCTAGTCTATAGTCTAGTCTATAGTCTAGTCTATAAGGCTAGTCTATAGTCTAGTCTATAGTCTAGTCTAGTCTATAGTCTAGTCTATAGTCTAGTCTATAGTCTAGTCTATAGTCTAGTCTATAGTCTAGTCTATAGTCTAGTCTATAGTCTAGTCTATAGTCTAGTCTATAGTCTAGTCTATAGTCTAGTCTATAGTCTAGTCTATAGTCTAGTCTATAGTCTAGTCTATAGTCTAGTCTATAGTCTAGTCTATAGACTATAGTCTAGTCTATAGTCTAGTCTATAGACTATAGTCTAGTCTATAGTCTAGTCTATATTCTAGTCAATAGTATAGTCTTTAGTCTAGTCTATAATCTAGTCTATAGTCTAGTCTATAGTCTAGTCTATAGTCTAGTCTAGTCTAGTCTATAGTCTAGTCTATAGTCTAGACTATACTCTAGTCTATAGTCTAGTCTACAGTCTAGACTATACTCTAGTCTATAGTCTAGTCTATAGTCTAGTCTATAGTCTAGTCTATAGTCTAGTCTATAGTCTAGTCTATAGTCTAGTCTATAGTCTAGTCTATAGTCTAGTCTATAGTCTAGTCTATAGTCTAGTCTATAGTCTAGTCTATAGTCTAGTCTATATTCTAGTCAATAGTCTAGTCTATAGTCTAGTCTATAGTCAAGTCTATAATCTAGTCTATAGTCTAGTCTATAGTCTAGTCTATAGTCTAGTCTAGTCTATAGTCTAGTCTAGTCTATAGTCTATAGTCTATAGGACTATAGTCTATAGTCTATAGTCTATAGTCTATAGTCTATAGTCTAGTCTAGTCTAATAGTCTAGTCTATAGTCTAGTCTATAGTCTAGTCATAGTCTATAGTCTAGTCTAAACAAACGATAATATTTCCTGTTTATCTAGAGAAAAGTTTCGATAATTTTTCTATAAATAACAAACAAACGATAACTTTTCCTGTTTAAAGAAAATTTCGATTAAATATTTTTGTAAAATTTTTTCAGAAATGTTCATATTTCTAACTGTATAGGGAAATTTACATAAATTTTAATTTAATATGAAATTGCCAAAGAATCTGACTTTTTAAAGACCTCTTTATAAATCTGTCTTAATTTTATTTAGAATTTCTTATAAATTCTTCAATGAGAGTTTTCCACATTTGCCTAATATTTGTCAATTTATTATTATAATTTTAAGTTTCCAGACTAAATTTCAAAAATAAAAATTATGTTAATTTTGGTGTCAATTTATTTAATTAAGTGTAATATAATCACCCCCTCAAACTTTTAACTCCCACCATACATTAATTTCTTTTATGATATCGATAACCTTAAACCCTAATTAAGTGTTTTGACCGATTATTTTTTTGTACTTATTAGTCCCATTATTAATATTGTTATTGTGATTGTTAAAGAAACTTTTTCATTATTTTTCTAGCTAAAAAAAATGTCACATTTTCATACGTTTCTAATAATAAAAAACAAGTTAACTAAACTTTTGTTGTAACAAAAGTTTTTGGGAAAAACTCAACATATAGGGAGAAAGTCTGGGCTGTGAAACACATTGTGGAAAAGAATGAAAGGAGAGAAGATAAAGATTTATTGATTTATGTGGGACAAAATAAGGGAGAAAACAAACTATTTAAGTAAAATACAAATTAAATTGAATATCAAGAGGAAAGTATAAGTTATTAACAAATGAATTTGTTAATTTGTATTAGAAATCCCCAATTTTTCTCTAAGTGTATTAAAACTTAAAATGTGTTTGTATGCTTAATTATATATTTCATTTATTTTATTCTAAACTAAATGCTGTTTGATTTATTTATTTAAAATTACATAAAAATTACTTCCTTCTACCTCTAACAAAAGATGTCTCTTAGACCAGGTATGGAAAATTCTGTTCTTTAGTACTTTTTGATATCGAAAAATACCGCCGTACTGCCACAACATTTTCGGTACTTTTTACACTTTTAAACCTTTATAATTGGTCCGAGTAGTAGTTATAGTCGAGTCTATAGTGCAGTTTATTGTCTAGTCTACAGACTAGGCCATATTCTAGTCTATAATCTTGTATATAGTCTAGTCTATAATCTAGCTAGTCTAAGTCTAGTCTATAGTATACTCTATAGTCTAGTGTATAGTATAGTCTATAGTCTAGTGTATAGTCTAGTCTATAATCTACTCTATAGTCTAGTGTATAGTCTAGTCTATAGTCTAGTGTATAGTCTAGTCTATAGTCTAGTCTATAGTCTAGTCTATAGTCTAGTCTATAGTCTAGTCTATAGTCTAGTCTATAGACTAGTCTATAGTCTAGTCTATAGTCTAGTCTATAGTTTAGTCTATGTCTAGTCTATAGTCTATAGTCTAGTCTATAGTCGAGTCTATAGTCTAGTCTATAGCTAGTCTATAGTATAGTCTATAGTATAGTCTATAGTCTAGTCTATAGTCTAGTCTATAGTCTAGTCTATAGTCTAGTCTATAGTCTAGTCTATAGTCTAGTCTATAGTCTAGTCTATAGTCTAGTCTATAGTTTAGTCTATAGTCTAGTCTATAGTCTAGTCTATAGTCTAGTCTATAGTCTAGTCTATAGTCTAGTCTATAGTTAGTATATAGTCTAGTCTATAGTCTAGTCTATAGTCTAGTCTATAGTATAGTCTATTAGTCTAGTCTATAGTCTAGTCTATAGTCTAGTCTATAGTCTAGTCCTATAGTTAGTTATAGTCTAGTCTATAGTCTAGTCTATAGTCTAGTCTATAGTCTAGTCTTATAGTCTAGTCTCTAGTCTAGTCTATAGTCTAGTCTATAGTCTAGTCTATAGGTCTAGTCTATAGTCTAGTCTATAGTCTAGTCTATAGTCTAGTCTATAGTCTAGTCTATAGTCTAGTCTATAGTCTAGTCTATAGTCTAGTCTATAGTCTAGTCTATAGTCTAGTCTATAGTCTAGTCTATAGTCTAGTCTATAGTCTAGTCTAGTCTATAGTCTAGTCTAGTCTATAGTCTAGTCTATAGTCTAGTCTAGTCTAGTCTATAGTCTAGTCTATAGTCTAGTCTATAGTCTAGTCTATAGTCTAGTCTATAGTCTAGTCTATAGTCTAGTCCATAGTCTAGTCTATAGTCTAGTCTATAGTCTAGTCTATAGTCTAGTCTATAGTCTAGTCTATAGTCAGTCTATAGTCTAGTCTATAGTCTAGTTATAGTCTAGTCTATAGCCTAGTCTATAGTCTAGTCTATAGTCTAGTCTATAGTCTAGTCTATAGTCTCGTCTATAGTCTAGTCTATAGTCTAGTCTATAGTCTAGTCTATAGTCTAGTCTATAGTCTAGTCTATAGTCTAGTCTATAGTCTAGTCTATAGTCTAGTCTATAGTCTAGTCTATAGTCTAGTCTATAGTCTAGTCTATTCGTCTAGTCTATAGTCTAGTCTATAGTCTAGTCTATAGTCTTAGTCTTATAGTTCTAGTCTATAGTCTAGTCTTATAGTCTAGTCTATAGGTCTAGTTCTATAGTCTAGTCATAGTCTAGTCTATAGTCAAGTCTATAGTCTAGTCTAGTCTATAGACTAGCTCGTGCCTAATCTATATTCTAATCTATAGTCTTAGTCTATAGTCTTGTCTATAGTCTTGTCTATCGTCTAGTCTATAGTCTAGTCTATAGTCTTTGTCTATAGTCTAGTCTATAAGGACTAGTCTCTAGTCTAGTCTGTAGTCTAGTCAATACGTTTTAGTCATATTATTTCGTTTATTAGACTAGGACTATATGCTCCAATCTATAGTTTTTACTATTTCACAAGTTTCACTTGGTCCATGCCTGCTTTAGACCATTTTTTTTCTTTTAATACCAACTGTCTGAGTTTATTTTAATTGTTGCTAACTAAAATAAAAAAATTCCGAAAAAAAAATCAAATTAAATTGAAAATAAATACGTTTTTGTTGTTGTTGTTGTAGGAATAGTTGGTATATTTTTCTTTTTGATCCAATGCCAATATTTGTGATACCGTCTAGTTTAATGTCGTATTTATTTTTGGCCATTTGTTTCTTTAGCTTTGTCTGACTTTTTTTTTTCAGATTTTCTGCTTTTGGCTTGGTGGTTGGTGTGAAACCATAGAAATTGTCAATGAAATTGTAATTTGGTCTATTATTTTCTTTTTTCTTCGAATACTTTTGTCTATAGAATCGAGGAAGGTATTGTTGATTCTATATACATAGTACATACATACATCCGTTTTACTTTACTCCCTCTCAGCTTGATTGATTTCATGGTACTTTTTTTCTTTAAGGGGATTTTGCTGTTTTTCGTTGTTGTTGTAAATCAAATAGCCAGCAGAAATAGCTATCAACTGTCGCAGAAAAATAATTTAAGTCTTTAATAAAATGACGTAGTTGGTAAAAATGTTTTTATTTACCCGTCAGAGTACCTTGCAACAAGCTATCGAAAATTGTTTTCTACAAAGATTGAAATTTATCGAAAATTGTTTTCTTTTTTTTTTTTTTTAATTTTATCGAAATGTTTTCCATTCCCTTTAAACTGCCGGGTTTTAAAAAAACATATACCAAAAACACATTATCAAGACGTCATGACTTGTGTATTATTTAGTATAAGCACGAAACAAATTTCAAATTTAAATTTTGTGTTCTGTCTTTTTTTGTATAAATATTATTCTTTGTGCTTTTCGAAACATTGGACATGAAATGAAATTTTGCATTTAGTTTTGTTTGTTTTCTTTTTTTGTGTTTTCAAACAGTAGGAAGGGCCTTACCGATGTAATGTATTTGTTGGCATGTGTTTGTTTCAATTTAAATTTACATCTTCATGCAATAATTTTGAAATTTTTCAAATTTTGTTAAACAAAGAGACAAATGCTAATTTAATAAAAATTGACATAAGAATTTAGTTTTGCTGAAAACTACCAGTAGTAACAGTGCTTGTGTGACTAAAGGGCAATATATTTGATAAATATTTCTATTAAGATAAAAATTATGCTAAATTTTTCTAATTAAGAAAAATTTCGATAAAATATTTCTATTAAGGAAAACATATTAAAACATTTTTCTGTTTAGATAAAATTTTAGAACTGAACCATAACAGAACTAGAACAGAACTAGAAACAGATTAGAACAGAACTAGAATAGAACTAGAACAGAACTGGAAACAGAAACTAGAACGGAACTAGAACAGAACTAGAACAGAACTAGAACAGAACTAGAACAGAACTAGAACAGTACTAAAACAGAAACTAGAACAGGAGTAGAACAGAACTATAACAGAACTAAGACAGAACTAGAACAGAAACTAGAACAGAACTAGAACAGAACTAGAACAGAACTAGAACAGAAACTAGAACAGAACTAGAACAGAACTAGAACAGAACTAGAACAGAACGAGAACAGAACTAGGAACAGAACAAGAACACCTAGAACTAGAACAGAACTAGGCACACAGAACTAGAACCGAACTAGAACAGAACTAGAACAGAACTAGCTACAGACTAGAACAGAAACCTAGAACAGAACTAGAACAGAACTAGAACAGAACTAGAACAGAACTAGAACAGAACTAGAACGAACTAGAACAGAACTAGAACAGAACTAGAACAGAACTAGAACAGAACTAGAACAGAACTAGAACAGAACTAGACCAGAACTAGGACAGAAACTAGGAACAGAATAGAACAGAACTAGAACAGAACTAGAACAGAAACTAGAACAGAAACTAGAACAGAACTAGAACAGAACTAGAACAGAACTAGCACAGAATACTAGAACAGAACTAGAAAGAACTAGAACAGAACTAGAACAGAACTAGAACAGAACTAGAACAGAACTAGAACAGAACTAGAACAGAACTAGAACAGAACTAGAACAGAACTTAGAACGAACTAGAACAGAACTAGAACAGAACTAGAACAGAACTAAACTAGAACAGAACTAGAACAGAACTAGAACTAGAACGAACTAGAACAGAACTAGAACAGAAACTAGAACAGAACTAGAACAGAACTAGAACAGAACCTAGAACAGAACTAGAAACAGAACCAGAACAGAACTAGAACAGAACTAGAACAGAACTAGAACAGAACTAGAACAGAACTAGAAACAGAACTAGAACAGAACTAGAAGCTGAACTAGAACTAGAACTGAACCTAGAACTGAACTAGAACTGAACTAGAACTGAACTAGAACTGAACTAGAACTGAACTAGAACTGAACTAGAACTGAACTAGAACTAGAAATGAACTAGAACTAAAATATATAAAACAGTTTAAAGAGAAAAAATGTCCACCAACGCAAATCGAATGTTATATTTTTGGTTCGAGTTTAATCATGATGAATCAATCAGCCAGCCATTCAGACTTTTAGTTTTTATATATATATTTTTTTCTTATAAAATCTATTAATTAACTACCAAAGTTTTATGATTAAATTAGATTTCCCTACATTCTAATTAACCAAATATTACTAAGAACGATTCTATTATAATTTAATTAAAATTTGCCCTTCTCCATTGTTAGACATTTTCCTTGTGTTTATTGAGATTTTAATTTCCGATTTATCGATTTATGTTCTAAGATTTGTATCGTTGCTTTGTCCTTTTTTTTGCAAAAATATTTTAGTTTTTTACTTAATTAAGAAAACAAATAAATCTTGCGTCTATGAGAAACTGAATTAAAATAATAAATAATAATGAATAAAAAAGTGAACACACACACACACACATATTTATAATAAAGAAAATATCTTGTCTGGCAGAAGCTTTAGAGTGTAAACATCTTAAAAGGATTTATGGGCGGTGTTGATTAGCCTGGTGGGTATTAGGAGGTTTATAGCTAGGAGAGAATTGAGAGAAATTTGGGAGAAAATTGTTCATAAAAGCAAGCACTTGTTCTTAAGGTACTCTTTCTATACTAATGATTGCTACTTTATGCATTTTCCTTAAAACACAAACTTTGGAAGTCTTAATGTTGACTTAAAGGTACTTTTCTTCTAATAAGAGTGTTCCTAACTTATCCTTTTATATATGTTTAACCTAATTTTCTTACATAATTTAGGGGATTAGGGTAGCGAAACACCCCAAAAATTCGTTATAATTTTAACTAATTTTTTTTTTAAGTATTCAGTCCCTTTTCCAAAATCTTCAAAAACCTCTAACTAAACCAACTATTTTTTTCCATTTCTGGCAGTTTTATAGTTGTAAACATTTTTGTATCTCAAAAAAAAAAAAAAAAAAAAAAAAAAAAAAATATTTTGTCTCCATTTTTCCGCTTTTTTATGTGTTGCCAACATTTTATGGTCAATAAATTTTTTTTCGTTCCAAACTCTACGCAAAAAATGTCTAGGTACGAAAGGGAATTTTGTACCAAAAATAATAATCATAAAAAAGAACACAAACACACACAACAAAAAAACTATCAAAAAATATATTTTGATGACTGGAGAGGTATAAAAATATAGTAAACAGATATATGTATATATACATATGATGGCAAATTAAGTGGTGAAAGAGCAATGCTGGGCAAACCGCTGTGATATGGTATTTTAAGTGGTTATGGTTTAGAGGGAGATTTAGTAAATAAGGAGCCTTTAACATAGAAAACTTTATAGAATTTGTTACCTTTAATAAGATGTTGTTGTTAGTGGATAGCCTTGGAAAAAAGGTCAATATCTAGAGCATAAAAAGTTACACATCCTAAAAAAGGAACAAATATTTGTTGAGAAATATTTATTAAATTTACATATATTGATAAATATAAAATTGTTATTTATAGTTTAAGGAAAATAGTAAAATTTAAATGAAAATATTAAGGATAATTGATTAAATATTAAAGAGACATGAATAAAAACACTTTTTTT
Source organism: Lucilia sericata (assembly GCF_015586225.1). Classification (NCBI taxonomy): domain Eukaryota; kingdom Metazoa; phylum Arthropoda; class Insecta; order Diptera; family Calliphoridae; genus Lucilia; species Lucilia sericata. The sequence continues at coordinate 26,295 of NW_023994542.1, read as the reverse complement.
ACCTTTAAAAAGGTGTAAACAAGTATGAAAAGGATATTTTCATAAAATTTTAAATTTGTTATATTTATTAAACACAACTTGTTAAATCTCCTGCCATACTTTTCACAAAATAAAACCTGTCATCAAAATTTCTAAACATTTCTTATCTTTACAATTATATTACTCATACGCCTCAGGTACCGTTTTATAACTCTTCTCCCAATGGCAAACCAACACACATTCTATAAATTTTTCATTATAAATTCTGTTGTTGTGTGTTGAAATATTCCCGCTTTTATAACAAAAATGAACAACAGTAAGCTAAACCCATTTTGTTGTAATTCGCAAAATCGCCGCAATCATCAGTAGTAATAAGTAAAACAAACAATTTCCTTTTTAGCACTGTTTTACACATTAGCCCACCTTCCACTCCCCACCACGTCCAGCGTTAAGACTACGTGGCCAAATATAAAGTACTTGCCATTAAAATCTCCCTTTAGTGACGAAAAAATACCATTAAAACTAAAGTTTTTTTTTTGTTAATTTCACTTCATTTGTTCATGGTTAAACTTGTATAAAGTGCAAAATGGGGGAAAAATTTAAAGGTACAATGACTTCTGTCAATGGAAGAAAAAAATTTGGTTAAGAAACTTTAAATTATAATAGAAACAGATTAGAAATGCTACCGAATTATGCAAACTAACAAATTAACTAACTAACTAACTACTAACTAACTAACTAACTAACTACTAACTAACTAACTACTAACTAACTAACTACTAACTAACTACTAACTAACTAACTAACTAACTAACTACTAACTAACTACTAACTAACTAACAACTAACTAACTAACTAACTAACTAACTACTAACTAACTAACTAACTAACTAACTACTACTAACGAACTAACTAACTACTAACTAACTAACTAACTAACTAACTACTAACTAACTAACTAACTACTACTAACTAACTAACTAACTAACTAACTAACTACGACTAACTAACTACTAACTAACTAACTAACTAACTAACTAACTACTAACTAACTACTAACTAACTAACTAACTACTAACTAACTACTAACTAACGAACTAACTAAACTAACTAACTAACTAACTAACTAACTCACTAACTAACTACTAACTAACTAACTAACTAACTAACTAACTAACTAACTAACTAACTATAACTAACTAACTACTAACTAACTAACTAACTAACTAACTACTAACTACTAACTAACTAACTAACTAACTACTAACTACTAACTAACTAACTAACTAACTAACTAACTAACTAACTAAACTAACTAACTAACTACTAACTAACTAACTAACTAACTAACTACTACTACTAACTAACTACTAACTAACTAACTAACTAACTAACTACTAACTAACTAACTAACTACCACTAACTAACTAACTACTAACTAACTAACTAACTAACTACCTACTAACTAACTAACTAACTAACTAACTAACTAACTAACTACTAACTACTCTAACTAACTAACTAACTAACTAACTAACTAACTAACTAACTAACTAACTACTAACTAACTACTCTACTAACTAACTAACTAACTAACTAACTAACTAAACTAACTAACTAACTAAAACTACTAACTAACTAACTAACTAACTAACTAACTAACTAACTAACTACTAACTACTACTAACTAACTAACTACTAACTACTAACTACTAACTAACTAACTAACTAACTACTACTAACTAACTAACTTAACTAACTAACTAACTAACTAACTAACTACTAACTAACTAACTAACTAACTAACTAACTAACTAACTAACTACTAACTAACTAACTAACTAACTAACTAACTAACTAACTAACTAACTAACTAACTAACTACTAACTAACTAACTAACTAACTAACTAACTAACTAACTAACTAACTAACTAACTACTAACTAACTAACTAACTAACTAACTAACTAACTAACTAACTAACTAACTAACTAACTAACTAACTAACTAACTAACTACTAACTAACTAACCAACTAACTACTAACTAACTAACTAACTAACTAACTAACTAACTACTAACTAACTAACTAACTCTAACTAACTAACACTACTAACTAACTAACTAACTAACTAACAACTAACTAACTACTAACTAACTAACTAACTAACTAACTAACTAACTAACTACAACTAACTAACTAACTACTAACTAACTAACTAACTAACTAACTAACTAACTAACTAACTAACTAACTAACTAACTAACTAACTACTAACTAACTAACTAACTAACTAACTAACTAACTAACTACTAACTAACTAACTAACTAACTAACTAACTAACTAACTAACTAACTACTAACTAACTAACTAACTAACTAACTAACTAACTAACTAACTAACTAACTACTAACTACTAACTAACTAAAACTAACTAACTAACTAACTAACTAACTAACTAACTAACTAACTAACTAACTAACTAACTAACTAACTAACTAACTACTAACTAACTAACTACTAACTAACTAACTAACTAACTAACTAACTAACTAACTACTACTAACTACTAACTAACTAAACACTAACTAACTAACTAACTACTAACTAACTAACTACTAACTAACTAACTAACTAACTAACTAACTAACTAACTACTAACTAACTAACTAACTAACTACCTAACTAACTAACTAACTAACTAACTAACTAACTAACTAACTAACTAACTAACTAACTAACTAATACTAACTACTAACTAACTAACTAACTAACTAACTAACTAACTAACTAACTACTAACTAACTACTAACTAACTAACTAACTAACTAACTAACTAACTACTAACTAACTAACTACTAACTAACTAACTAACTAACTAACTAACTAACTAACTAACTACCTAACTAACTAACTAACTAACTAACTAACTAACTACTAACTAACTAACTACTAACTACTAACTAACTAACTAACTACTCCTACTAACTAACTAACTAACTACTAACTAACTAACTACTACTAACTAACTAACTACTAACTACTAACTAACTAACTACTACTAACTAACTAACTAACTACTACTAACTAACTAACTAACTACTAACTAACTAACTACTAACTAACTAACTAACTAACTAACTAACTAACTAACTAACTAACTACTAACTAACTACTAACTAACTAACTAACTAACTAACTAACTAACTAACTAACTAACTACTAACTAACTAACTAACTGACTAACTAACTAACTAACTAGTGCTAGTTCAGTTCTGTTCTAGTGCTATTCTAGTATGTTCAAGTTCTGTTCTAGTTCTTTAGTTCTGTTCTAGTTCTGTTCTAGTTCTGTTCTAATTCTGTTCTAGTTCTGTTCTAGTTCTGTTCTAGTTCTGTTCTAGTTCTGTTCTAGTTCTGTTCTAGTTCTGTTCTAGTTCTGTTCTAGTTCTGTTCTAGTTCTGTTCTAGTTCTGTTCTAGTTCTGTTCTAGTTCTGTTCTAGTTCTGTTCTAGTTCTGTTCTAGTTCTGTTCTAGTTCTGTTCTAGTTCTGTTCTAGTTCTGTTCTAGTTCTGTTCTAGTTCTGTTCTAGTTCTGTTCTAGTTCTGTTCTAGTTCTGTTCTAGTCTGTTCTAGTTCTGTTCTAGTTCTGTTCTAGTTTTGTTCTAGTCTGTTCTAGTTCTGTTCTAGTTCTGTTCTAGTTCTGTTCTAGTTCTGTTCTAGTTCTGTTCTAGTTCTGTTCTAGTTTGTTCTAGTTCTGTTCTAGTTCTGTTCTAGTTCTGTTCTAGTTCTGTTCTAGTTCTGTTCTAGTTCTGTTCTAGTTCTGTTCTAGTTCTGTTCTAGTTCTGTTCTAGTTCTGTTCTAGTTCTGTTCTAGTTCTGTTCTAGTTCTGTTCTAGTTCTGTTCTGTTCTGTTCTAGTTCTGTTCTAGTTCTGTTCTAGTTCTGTTCTAGTTCTGTTCTAGTTCTGTTCTAGTTCTGTTCTAGTTCTGTTCTAGTTCTGTTCTAGTTTGTTCTAGTTCTGTTCTAGTTCTGTTCTAGTTCTGTTCTAGTTCTGTTCTAGTTCTGTTCTAGTTCTGTTCTAGTTCTGTTCTAGTTCTGTTCTAGTTCTGTTCTAGTTCTGTTCTAGTTCTGTTCTAGTTCTGTTCTAGTTCAGTTCTAGTTCAGTTCTAGTTCAGTTCTAGTTTCTAGTTCAGTTCTAGTTCAGTTCTAGTTCAGTTCTAGTTCAGTTCTAGTTCAGTTCTAGTTCAGTTCTAGTTCAGTTCTAGTTCAGTTCTAGTTCAGTTCTAGTTCAGTTCTAGTCAGTTCTAGTTCAGTTCTAGTTCAGTTCTAGTTCAGTTCTAGTTCAGTTTTAGTTCAGTTCTAGTTCAGTTCTAGTTCTGTTCTAGTTCTGTTCCAGTTTTGTTCTAGTTCTGTTCTAGTTCAGTTCTAGTTCAGTTCTAGTTCAGTTCTAGTTCAGTTCTAGTTCAGTTCTAGTTCAGTTCTAGTTCAGTTCTAGTTCAGTTCTAGTTCAGTTCTAGTTCAGTTCTAGTTCAGTTCTAGTTCAGTTCTAGTTCAGTTCTAGTTCAGTTCTAGTTCAGTTCTAGTTCAGTTCTAGTTCAGTTCTAGTTCAGTTCTAGTTCAGTTCTAGTTCAGTTCTAGTTCAGTTCTAGTTCAGTTCTAGTTCAGTTCTAGTTCAGTTCTAGTTCAGTTTCTAGTTCTAGTTCTAGTTCAGTTCTAGTTCTGTTCTACTTCTGTTCTAGTTCTGTTCTAGTTCTGTTCCAATTCTGTTCCAGTTCTGTTCTAGTGCAGTTCTATTTATCTTCTAGTTCTGTTCTAGTAGTTCTTTTATAGTTCTGTTCTAGTTTCCTTTTACTTTTGTTCTAGTGATGTTCTAGATATTTTTGCTCCACTCTATTTTAATTTAACTAGATTTTTTTTAGATTTAAAGATTTGCTTAACTGACAGCTGAGGGAAATTAAAATAGAAAATTTCGTAGTTTCGAAATGAAAACGAAATACGTTTAATCAGCAAGTAATAAAAGAAAATTAAAGTATTTTATTACAACTGCGGGTTCTATTTCGTTTACTTGTCTTTTAGCTTTGGCATTTAATAAAAACTTTTACTTTCGTTTCTCGACTAAAAGGTTTTTTTTAGGGATAACAACGTTAAAATTTTGTTCAATAAAGTTTAAATGATTAAGCTGTTTTTTAAAGGTGTCTTTTTAAATTAAAGATTATATGTTGGAAAAAAAGGAAAATGTGACGTTTTTGAAATGTTATACATTTTCTCAAGACCATTATTTGTGTTTTTAGTTTGAATAATGAAGTTATAATATAATTCAATACTTTATTTTCTTACTGAAGTTTCAATAGAATCTATTAATAAATATTTGTCCTAAATTTAAATTTTGTATTTGATATTTATTAAAAATTTTAAAGTTTGACCTTTGACCAGAACGCTAATATTTTAAATTATCCCTTACAAATGGTCAAAGATAGACAATGGTTGGGAATTAATATAGTAATTCAAATATATTCGAGTTATTTCTAAATATCTGCCTTCAGCTTATACAAATAAATATTCAATTATATATTAACAAATATGAACGTACAATCGGTCTTACCCGACCATATAATGATGTACATTATCAAATAATAGTACATTTAATAGTATATTTAGAAAGAATGGGACCTTATTACAGAATATTTTAAAAGAACCAGTTAAAGAACTTTTCGCTCCCTATTAAAGCACCAAAGGTTTTTACACCCGGAGCTTGAGGTTTTTGACTGTTCCACTGCCAAAGTGTAGGGTATACAAAAACAATGTTTATATAATTTTTGTTATCTTTAAATAACAAGAATCCTTTGTTATGTACTACTTACAACAACCTGAAGTTATAAATCTTTATAAATGGCCACGTACAACACATGATATATAAATAAAGAATAAATGAAAGAAAACGGAACGAAAGAAGAAAACAACAAAATAAATCGCTTTAGGGTACATTTGTTATTTTTGGTACTAAATTTTTTATGTTACCAACAAAACAGTATTATTGTTTTAAGCAATTTGTTTAGCTTTACTGAACTAAACTGAAAATAACATTTGTTTAACATACATACATACATACATACATACATACATACATACATACATACATATGTATGTTGTACTTTTAAAGGATTAAAGTTTTAAAGGAAGAAAATTTAAAAGAAGTGATAACAACAAACTAAATTATTTAAAATTAATTTATCTTAAACTTATAGACTAAACTTTTAGATACTTCATTAAGGCCTAATCTTAAAACATATGTATTACAGATCTAAAAGATTACATTATCTGCTAACTCCTAACCCTGATAATATTACTAATGATCGTGAATTACAACTCAATACTGCCTTAACTATAATATAGTCCTATTAAATCATATAATCCGAGTTATCATCCAACTCTTTCACCATCATCCGACTGTGACTATCCCTAATACTTGCAACCATTAAACCACATATTGTATATAGTGTTATCAAAAACAAAACAACAAAAGTATTCATGCATAAAATATAATGTTCATAAAATCCCCGTACAAAACCCATTTACACATATGTAATTTGATACCCTACACCAAAATGTAGTTCATCAATTGACTTTTTTACACACACATCCACACTAAGTATTTAGTAAACATAACAAACATTTTTTGTTTCAACAATCAGGTAATGTGTTCTACTTAACAAAACATGACGACTACTTATATTGTAACCCAATTTTGTTGCAAATCTTCTTGTAATACTTATGAGGGCATTTTGGTAAGGAGGAGGTGGTAACAACCCGACAATTTTGTTAGAATTAAATGTGTCTCTTCTGGAGAGTATTTTTTCGTAAAATTTTATTTTTATGCTCATTTTACTCTTATATATTATTGACTAATCTATGTACAGATACAAGTTATTGTTTACCTTATATGTCGTAGGTAATCTTGAGGGTAGTTTGTTGGCACTAGATTGTCTCGAGCTAATCTAGAATGTAGTCACTTTACGTCTGTCTTTCTTTATTTACCCTCCATAAGTAATCGATTTAAACTTTTCGAGACTATAGAATAATCTATAGTCAAGTCTACACTATAATCGAGACTATAGACCAATCTATAGTCGAGACTATTGCCAAGAATATAGACCAATCTATGGACAAGAATATAAACCAATCTATGGCCAAGACCAATCTATAGCCGAGACTACAGATCATTCCATAGTCGAGACTATAGACTATTCTATAACCGTGACTATAGACCATTCTAAAGTAGCGACTATTAACCAATCAAAAGTGGAGGCTCTTGACTATAGACCAATCCACGATGTATACTATAGACGATTCTATAGTCGAGACTATAGACCAATCTACAGTCCAGACTATAGACTAATCTATAGTCCAGACTATAGACTAATCTATAGTCCAGACTATAGACTAATCTATAGTCCAGACTATAGACTAATCTATAGTCCAGACTATAGATTAATCTATAGTCCAGACTATAGACTAATCTATAGTCCAGACTATAGACTAATCTATAGTCCAGACTATAGACTAATCTATAGTCCAGACTATAGACTAATCTATAGTCCAGACTATAAACTAATCTATAGACCAGACTATAGACTAATCAATAGTCCAGACTATAGACTAATCAATAGTCCAGACTATAGACTAATCTATAGTCCAGACTATAGACTAATCTATAGTCCAGACTATAGACTAATCTATAGTCCAGACTATAGACTAATCTATAGTCCAGACTATAGACTAATCTATAGTCCAGACTATAGACTAATCTATAGTCCAGACTATAGACTAATCTATAGTCCAGACTATAGACTAGTCTATAGTCCAGACTATAGACTAGTCTATAGTCCAGACTATAGACTAATCTATAGTCCAGACTATAGACTAATCTATAGTCCAGACTATAGACTAATCTATAGTCCAGACTATAGACTAATCTATAGTCCAGACTATAGACTAATCTATAGTCCAGACTATAGACTTATCTATAGTCCAGACTATAGACTAATCTATACTCCAGACTATAGACTAGTCTATAGTCCAGACTATAGACTAATCTATAGTCCAGACTATAGACTAATCTATAGTCCAGACTATAGACTAATCTATAGTCCAGACTATAGACTAATCTATAGTCCAGACATTAGACTAATCTATAGTCCAGGCTATAGGCTAATCTATAGTCCAGACTATAGGCTAATCTATAGTCCAGACTATAGACTAATCTATAGTCCAGACTATAGATTAATCTATAGTCCAGACTATAGAATAATCTATAGTCCAGTCTATAAACTAATCTATAGTCCAGTCTATAGAGTAATCTACAGTCCAGACTATAGACTAATCTACAGTCCATACTATAGACTAATCTATAGTCCAGGCTATAGAGTAATCTATAGTCCAAACTATAGACTATTCTATGGTCCAGACTATAGAATAATCTGTAGTCAAGACTATAGACTATTTTATTTATAGTCGAGACTATATATCATTTCACAGTCCAGACTATTGGCCATTCTATAATCTAGACAGTATAACAATCTATAGTCAAAACTATAGACTATAAACTATAGTCTAGACTATAGGTGAGCCTATAGACCATTCCATTGTTAAGACTAAAAATCAATCTATATTCCAGACTATAGATCAATCTGTAGTCCAAAAGTTATTATTGACCAAGTTAAGGCTGTAGACCTTAACCCCAAGAACTGTTGGAAAGTAAATCCAAAGTATATGTGTGTGTGTGCTTGTTGGGTGGGTCGTTCGTCTACAAGGTGTTTAGTCGTTATAGGAATTAGGTCAGAAAAATACCATATAATTGTACGAATTTGTATTCTTGAACAGTAGTTAGTTGCAAAAAACAAAAATAAATAACCACACATAAGACTTTGAAGTTCTTATAAGGTATTAACGAGGGTTATTTGCAAAGTTGAAGAATTAAAGAGGAAAACATTTTTATTTAAAAGAAAAATATTTTCTATTAAGACGGAACCTATATTTCATAAAAATGCATATGAATGCAATTAAAAAAATGCATATTTAAATTTTGACCTTTAAGTTACGAACATGCAACTGCAACTATTTTTTAATTTAAACAACCTTTAGCTTTTGTTGGATGTTAAGGAAGGGGTTAGTGGTAATACAAACTGTAAGTGATTACCCAACAACCCACTAGCAGTGCTTTTAATAGGCTTATATAAAGCTGGGAAGCCCCAACTATACTTTTTTATTTGTTTTAATTTCCTAGAATGATTTTAAGAGAAAATTAACATAAAACCTTCCTAATGAATGAAGATAAAAGAACATATTAAGAATTATCTGACAAATTAGCAAAATTAAAATGTAAATTATTAAAAGAATTTATTAATTCTTAGTAATATATTTAATAATAAAATAAATCGAAACTTTTAGGCATAAAAAACTTCACTTTAAAGTAAACATTTCATTGATAATAAGTTTTTAAATATTTGCAAATTATTTCAACATTAATTCATTTCAAAACTTTGTGAATCAGTAATGTTTGGTTTTAATCAAATTCTTGCTTTCTTTGGAAATTAATGAAGCTGACGATGATCAACCCAACCATAGCACACGCCATCTGTCATCCAAGAAACCAAAACCTCAAGCAAGTTTTAACTGTAATATTGTAATTTATTTTCCGTTTTAACTTGAACACACATACACACTCATACAATTTGATGTATTTTATTTTTAAAGTTTTTCTTTTAAATTTTTTTATTGTTAACATTAAATTTGTAAAAAATACATATTTCAATGGTTTTCATGTTTGAAGTATCTTAAGAATGATGACGATGATGATGAGGCTTGGAGTGGTTGTAGTAGGAATTGAGAAAAGGAAGAAACCTGAAAAACCATTAAAAAATGAAAAAATGCCACCCATGGAGTTAACGACAAGTGATTAAAAGTTATTGAGGGGGGAAGGGGGTTAAATAATTAATGAATAACAAGTGTTTTAAAGAGAAAATTGTTATGAATTTAATTTAAGATTAATATCAATCACTTAAACTTAATCAGTATCCGATTTATTTAGAGACTATATCTATTCACAAGATAATTCAAAGGATATTCTTAAATAAAGAGTAAAATTTAAATTACATAAATTTTATACACTATTATTTTTTATTTATAATTTTTTCAATTACTTTCTTTCAGGTAAGATTTGTTCCGAAACTCATCATAGACTTGTAAGTATAATATTCGATTAAAACCGATTACACATAAAAAGAAACTGTTAAATCTAGTCTATAGTCTAGTCTATAGTCTCGTCTATAGTCTAGTCTATAGTCTAGTCTATATAGTCTAGTCTATAGTCTAGTCTATAGTCTAGTCTATAGTCTAGTCTATAGTCTAGTCTATAGTCTAGTCTATAGTCTAGTCTATAGTCTAGTCTATAGTCTAGTCTATAGTCTAGTCTATAGTCTAGTCTATAGTCTAGTCTATAGTCTAGTCTATAGTCTAGTCTATAGTCTAGTCATAGTCTAGTCTATAGTCTAGTCTATAGTCTAGTCTATAGTCTAGTCTATAGTCTAGTCTATAGTCTAGTCTATAGTCTAGTCTATAGTCTAGTCTATAGTCTAGTCTATAGTCTAGTCTATAGTCTAGTCTATAGTACTCTATAGTCTAGTCTATAGTCTGCTCTATAGTCTACTCTATAGTCTACTCTATAGTCTAGTCTATAGTCTACTCTATAGTCTAGTCTATAGTCTAGTTTATAGTTTAGTTTATCGTCTAGTTTATCGTCTAGTCTATAGTCTAGTCTATCGTCTAGTCTATAGTCTAGTCTATAGTCTAGTCTATAGTCTAGTCTATAGTCTAGTCTATAGTCTAGTTTATAGTCTAGTCTATAGTCTAGTCTATAGTCTAGTCTATAGTCTAGTCTATAGTCTAGTCTATAGTCTAGTCTATAGTCTAGTCTATAGTCTAGTCTATAGTCTAGTCTATAGTCTAGTCTATAGTCTAGTCTATAGTTTAGTCTATAGTCTAGTCTATTGTCTCGTCTATTGTCTCGTCTATAGTGTAGTCTATAGTCTAGTTTCTAATCTAGTCTATAGTCTAGTTTCTAATCTAGTCTATAGACTAGTCTATAGTTTAGGCTATAGTCTAGTCTAAAGTCTAGTCTATAGTGTAATCTATAGTGTAGTCTAGTGTAGTCTATAGTCTAATTTACAGTCTAGTATATAGTCTAGTCTATAGTCTAGCCTTTAGTCTTGTCTATAGTCTATTCTATAGTCTAGTCTATTGTCTAGTATGTAGTGTAGTCTGTAGCGTAGTCTATTCTACAGTATACCGTAAAATTGGTTTAGAACTTTAAAATCTAAAAAGTACTATTTTTGTTGTAAGTTCGTACTATTTCAAAATTTCAATTTTCCATGTCTGTCATGTAGTTTTGTATTTTAAAATATTTCTTGGTATAATTGTATATTCTCTTTTTTATTTGGTTAACCCATTCTATACTTGTTCACATTCATATATCTATATAGTAAACATTAGAACCCGGCAGCCTAGGGAACTATTTCCAATTTTTTTTTCGAAAACTGTCACAAGTTACCCAACAAGCAACTTCGGCTATAAAACGAAAAACTTGAACAGATATCAATTTAACAAAATTTCCTTAAAAATAGATTTTCAAAAGGTTTTATTTTGGTTTATTTTAGATATAAGACAACATATTTAGAAATATTTTTCCTAATAGAGTACATTACCGTTTTTAAAACTGCCGGACTATTACAGGCACTCCTCATGGGTTTGCTCTTATCCTTGTTTCGCAATTTGACCTATTTTCCTTTTTGCTTTGTTGCAAATGTATCTTTTGCCATTTTTTTAAACTGATTTTTGCTTTATTTCCGAGGAAAGCAAACGAAAAAAAAGAGTAATGAGTGTAGTGAAAGTGTACAAAAATGTATGATGATGACTCCTTGTAGTAATATTATTCAACCCTTCAAACTTATTGACAGTTTTCGTAGGAGGTTTTATAAATTATTTAGAAAACATTTATAAAATGTGTAAATGGTGGAGTTGATTTAGCGAAGTTTGTCCATCTATTGTCTAAGGACCATAGTTATTACATGGACCGAAATCAAGAAACTATATTTTAAAGCATAATTTGGGAAATTAAGCTAAATCTGACTAAAATCGTTATCTGCTTTAAGGATCCTTAATAATAATGAAAAATATATAAAAAGTTACTCATTTTCATTATTCTTGAACTACTTTTTTTGTTTTACTATTTATGCTGTAACTTTTTTTAAACTAAATAGTACTTTAGTTTATGAAGACAAGGGTGATGGAAATGCTGTCTTTGCAACAAGTTGTTATAAAGTAGTAAAGAGAATTATAAAATAAACTTTTTATAATGGAATTTTAATGACTTTGGCCTTAAGTCAATGGGAAATGACATAAAAAACTGAAGAAAAGAAAATGGTGCAAAAATTTCAAGTTTTTAATAAGTTTTCATTGAAATAAAAAGAATAACTAAATACAAAGACTGCAAATACACTAAAAAAAAGGTTCTCCACTACATGGACATAACTATAGCTAAAACTATATAGCCAGGACAACAATTTTGAATACAGACTGGACTAAAATGTAAACAACAGACAGAAGTATATTCCACAGATAGGACTATAGTCGAGACTACAGCATGGACCATAGACCAGACAATATTGTGTAGTATAGTCTGGACTATAGACCAGATATTATTATGGACTATATTGTGGATTATAGACATGACTATAATCTGGACTATAGACAAGACAATAGAAAAGACTATAGTATGGAATATAGACAAGACTATAGTCTGGATTATAGCCAAGACTATAGACTGGACTATTCCTTGTCTAGACTATATACAAGACTATAGTCTGGACTATAGACAAGACTGTAGTCTGGACTATAGTCAAGACTGTAGTCTGGACTATAGACAAGACTTTATAGGCAAGACTATAGTCTGGACTATAGGAAAGACTATAGTTTGGAATATATACAAGACTATACTATGGACTATACACAAGACTATAGTATGGACTATAGACAAGACTATAGTCTGGACTATAGACAAGAATATAGTCAGGACTATTGACAAGACTCTAGTAATTGCATAGCATAGAGTAATTTATATAAGTATTTTGGAAAAAAATAAAAAATAATCGGTAGCATAACAAGTGTGTGGTTGAGTTTTCTTTTTTCTGGCGTCCTAAAAGAAACGACAGGAAATGACAAGTAGGAAAGTTGTGGGATGGTAACTGAGGGTTTATAAGGTATTATAGCCTACTTTAAGGAGTTACTATAAGATAGTAAAATGAGCTACACATTATTATCGAAAACTCTGGATATATTTTGAACTATTGTCCGGACTAGAGATAAGACTATAGTTTGGACTCTAGAGAAGACTAAAGTCTGGACTCTAGAATGGCTATAGTCTAGACTATAGACTTGACAATGGTCTGTACTACGGACTTGACTATAGTCTGGGTTTAGACATGACTATAGTCTTGACCATGGATGTGACAATAGTCTGGATTATAGGCAAGACCATAGTCTGGACTATAGACAAGACTATAGTCTGGACTATAGACAAAACTATTGGCAAGACTATAGTTTGGACTATATACAAGACTATAGTATGGACCATAGACAAGACTATAGTATGGACTATAGTATGGACTATAGACAAGACTATAGTCTAGACTATAGACAAGGCTATTGTTTGGACTATAGACGAGACTGTAGTAAGGACTATAGACAAAATTATAGATAAATCTATAGTCTGGACTATAGGTAAGACTATAGTCTGGACTATAGGTAAGACTATAGTCTGGACTATAGACAAGACTATAGTCTAGACTAGAGACAAGACTATAGTCTAGACTATAGACAAGACTGTAGTCTGGACTATAGACAAGACTATAGTCTGGACTATAGGCAAGACTATAGTTTGTACTATATACAAGACTATAGTATGGACTATAGACAAGGCTATAGTATGAACTATAGACAAGACTATAGTTTGGACTATAGACAAGAATATAGTCAGGACTATTGACAAGACTCTAGTCAGGACTATAGGCAAGACTATAGACTGGACTATAGGCAAGACTATAGACAGGACTATAGTCTGAACATTAGTCAGGACTGTAGACAAGACCATAGTCTGGACTATATACAAGACTATAGTATCGACTATAGGCAAGACTACAGTGTGTACTATAGGCAAGACAATAGTCTGGATTATAGACAAGACAATAGTCTGGACTATAGACAAAACTATAGTTTGGACTATAGACAAACTATAGTCTGGACTATAGACAAGACCATAGTCTGGACTATAGACAAGACCATAGTCTGGACTATAGACAAGATTATAGTGTGGACTATAGACAAGACTATAGTCTGGACTATAAATGAGACTATAGTCTGGACTATAGGTAAGACTATTGAATGTACTACAGACAAAACTATAGTCTGGACTATAGACAAGACTACAGAATGGACTATATACAACACTATATAATGGCTATAGTCTAGACTATAGACTTGACAATAGTCTGTACTATAGTCTAAACTATAGATATGATAATAGTCTGGACTGTAGGCATGACTATAGTCTGGCTTAAGACATGACTATAGTCCTGATCATGGACAAGACAATAGTCTGGATTACAGGCAAGACCATAGTCTGGACTATAGACAAGATCATAGTCTAGACTATACACAAGACTAAGACTGGACTATAGACAAGACTATAATCTGGACTATAGACAATACTATAATCTAAACTATAGACAAGACTATAATCTGGACTACAGGCAACACTATAGTCTAGACAATAGACAACACTATAGTCTGGCCTATAGACAAGACTATTGTTTGGACTATAGGCAAGACTGTAGTCTGGACTATAGACAAAACTATAGATAAATCTATAGTCTAGTTTTAGTTCAGCCAACAACATTCCAGTCAAGGTTTTGACTGCAAAAAAACTTTCGAGGTTGGTCATTAACTTTTTCTAAACAATTAAAGTTGTTTTTATATATATATTTTATATGTCTATAATCCAGACTATAGTCTTGTCTATAATCTAGACTATAGTCTGTACTATGGACTTAACTATAATCTAAACTATAGATATGACAATAGTCTGGACTGTAAACATGACCATGGACAAGGCAATAGTCTGGATTATAGGCAAAACCATAGTCTGGGGTATAGACAAGCCATAGTCTGGACTATGGACAAGACTATATTCTGGACAATAGACAAGACTATAGACTGGACTATAGACAAGACTATAATCTAGACTATAGACAATACTATAATCTGGACTACAGGCAACACTATAGTCTAGACAATAGACAACACTATAGTCTGGACTATAGACAAGACTATTGTTTGGTCTATAGGCAAGACTGTAGTCTGGAATATAGACAAGACTATAGACAAAACTATAGATAAATCTATAGTCTATAGTTTTAGTTCAGCCAACAACATTCCAGTCAAGGTTTTGACTGCAAAAAAAAAAACTTTCAAGGTTGGTCATTGACTTTTTCTAAACAATTAAAGTTGTTTTTATATATATATTTTAGCAAAAGCTATTAAAATAAAAAAAAATAACAGCACGACAACAAGGACATTTTTTTAAAAAGTCCTACGACACACTAAAAGACTTAAAGAAACATTTACAAGCATACAATCATAAATATATTTTCAACTGAATGTGTTATTTAGATAAAATGAATGTTATAAATATGTTTGAAAGTAAGTATGTGCTGTGTATATTATTGTTCGATGAAATTATCAATTTATGTGTAGGCAAGTGTTTTTTATTATGACCAATATGGGCCCACGTACGGTTACACTCGCACACACACCCAGATATTAAGTGAAATATGTATGTATGTATGTGTAAACACAGGACAGGACATTTATGCCTGCTTGGCTGCAGTCATTGAAAATTATTTCATTTCATTTTCATTCATTTATTTATTCACTCAGTCGTCTTTTACTCATTCATAAACACATAAAACACATGCTATGCGAACTATAAATTTATGCAAACACGCACACACATACATATATACATACATATGTAGGTTTGTATGTGAGTATATAAATAAAAATGTATACATATGTATCTGGATTTATGTATTTAATATGTACTAGTACATCTTCAATTAGATGTTAAAGTTTGGTGTGAAAAAGGTCTTAAAGTACAAAAATTTTTAATATTTATTTGAGTCATAAAATAACAAATTTCACTGAAAATCTTCTAAGTAAATTAAATTTCTTCAAACCCATATCAAAAGTCTAAATTAATTTTCTTAAAAATTCATTAAACAATAAAAATCTTGCCTTTGTCTCCTTAAAAGTAATTCCCCCAATTTCTTTAAGGTGTTGGAAAGCAAAAATTCTTATTTAGAGAATAAATCCTAAAACCAAATAATGTATTAAAATATATTGACAATACAAAAAAAAAAAAAAAAAAACGGAACATAATGTATACAATAGTTAATTTTTTCTACATGATTGAACTAAATTTCTATTTAATTTTTTTGGTCCTTTTTGTTTATTCTATTGGCCATTTCTGTGGCACATTGAGTAATTTATATAAGTATTTTGGGGATAAATAAAAAATAATCGGTAGCATATCAAGTTTGTGGTTGAGTTTTTTTCTGGCGTCCTAAAGAAATGACAGGAAATGACAAGTAGGAAAGTTGTGGGATGGTAATTGAGGGTTTATAGGGTGTTACAGCCTACTTTAAGGAGTACCTATAAGACAGTAAAAGGAGCTACACATTATTATAGAAAGCTCTGGCTCTAGTCTGAACTTTAATCTGGACTATAGAGAAGACTATAATCTGGAATATAGACAAGACTATAGTCTGGACTATAGAGAAGACTATAGTCTGGAATATAGACAAGACTATAGTCTGGAATATAGACAAGACTATAATCTGGACAATAGACAAGACTATAGTCTGGTCTATAGACAAGACTATAATCTGGACTATAGACAAGACTATAGTCTGGTCTATAGACAAGACTATAGTCTGGACAATAGACAAGACTATAGTCTGGTCTATAGACAAGACTATAGTACTCACATACAAACCTACATATGTATATATGTATGTATGTGTATGCGTGTCTGGTCTATAGACAAGACTATAATCTGGACTATAGACAAGACTATAGTCTGGACTATAGACAAGACTATAGTCTGGTCTATAGACAAGACTATAGTCTGGATTATAGACAAGACTAAAGTCTGGACTATAGACAAGACTAAAGTCTGGACTATAGACAAGACTATAGTCTTGACTATAGACAAGACTATAGATAACACTATAGTCTGGACTATGGACAAGACTATAGTCTGGGCTATGGACAAGTCTATAGTCTGGATTATAGACAAGACTAAAGTCTGGACTATAGACAAGACTAAAGTCTGGACTATAGACAAGACTATAGTCTGGACTATAGACAAGACTATAGTCTGGACTATAGACAAGACTATAGTCTGGTCTATAGACAAGACTATAGTCTGGACAATAGACAAGACTATAGTCTGGTCTATAGACAAGACTATAGTCTGGACTATAGACAAGACTATAGTCTGGACTATAGACAAGACTATAATCTGGTCTATAGACAAGACTATAGTCTGGACTATAGACAAGACTATAGTCTGGACAATAGACAAGACTATAGTCTGGACAATAGACAAGACTATAGTCTGGTCTATAGACAAGACTATAGTCTGGTCTATAGACAAGACTATAATCTGGACTATAGACAAGACTATAGTCTAGTCTATAGACAAGACTATAGTCTAGTCTATAGACAAGACTACAGTCTAGTCTATAGACAAGACTATAGTCTGGACTATAGACAAGACTATAGTCTGGTCTATAGACAAGACTATAGTCTGGACTATAGACAAGACTATAGTCTGGACTATAGACAAGACTATAGTCTGGACTATAGACAAGACTATAGTCTGGACTATAGACAAGACTATAGTCTGGACTATAGACAATACTATAGTCTGGTCTATAGACAAGACTATAGTCTGGACTATAGACAAGACTAAAGTCTGGACTATAGACAAGGCTAAAGTCTGGACTATAGACAAGACTAAAGTCTGGATTATAGACAAGACTATAGATAAGACTATAGTCTGGACTATGGACAAGACTATAGTCTGGGCTATGGACAAGTCTATAGTCTGGACTACAGACAAGGCTATAGTCTGGACTATAGACAAGACTACAGTCTGGATTATAGACAAGACTATAGTCTGGACTATAGAAAAAACTATAGTCCGGACTATAGGCAAGGCAATAGTCTCGATAGGCCTATAGTGTGAACTATAGATAAACCTATAGTCTGGACTATGAAAAACTCTTTGTCGGAACTATAGAAAAGCCAATGGTCTGGTCTAAAGAAATGTCTTTAGTCTAGACTATAAATTTTATATATAGTTTGGAGTAAAGAAAAGTCTAAAGTCTGGTCTATAGAAAAGTCTGGACTATAGAGAAATCTCTAGTCTGTACTATAGACAAGTCTTTAGTTTGAACTATAGAAAAGTCTATAATCTGGTAAAAATGTGTTCCTAAGTCGTTTAATATCGTGGCTAGGTTTCGAGAAAACCACAAAAAGGAAGTCAATTCATGTGTAAGAAAAAGAAATAAATTTAACAACCATTATAGGAATATTGAGGGAATTCGTATGTGCGGTAATATGAGTATGTGTTGTAATGTATAT